>NC_018297.1:1226395-1266145 GCF_000315875.1 Candida orthopsilosis Co 90-125
TTTTTTACCCCTTTATAGGGGTGGATGAGATTGTTGTTTGGAGTTTTTCGTCAATGATAGCTAAGCTCTTACATGGGACCACGTTTGCAAGTTACAAATGACAGATCCTTGTTTAGCCGATCGGAGATGCAATTTTTTCTTAATCGTTTGCCTGTGATTTGCTTTTTTATTGTTCTCGATTATTTATCGTCTTAAATTAGAGATAACCTGTGCGTACTTGCCCCCCCTGAGTTCATTTATCACCAACTCTCCAACGCAGCACCAACAATGAATTGGCTATTGATTTTATACTTCCTTGTGACTGCAATTGCATTGCCCTTTGAAGATGTTATCCCCTTTGACCAAGATGGACCTACAAAAGAGGAAGGGGCTTCGGTAGCAAGGACATTGGTTAATAGAGAATCACTTGCTAGTGTTAGTACCATCAAAACATGGAAGCTGAAAGATGGCGAAACAAAACAATTGCCCGTTGTCAATATGGAATACTACGCAGATTGCGATGAAGATGGTGATCCATATTGGTTAGTTATAGATGTTGGAGGTGCTAATCAAAATATTATCAAGGGACTGCCTTTCAGTTTTGCAATTAGAGACGGGGATCATCCAGATTGGGAAAAAGTTCCATCAAATTACCCCGGAAAACGTGAAGGATCTAACGCGGGCTCGCCAAGAGTTCAATTAACAGGTAGATTGGAGTATGTAAACTTTTTCAACCCATTGGATCCTCGTAGATTAAATTTGGAAAGATGTTTTGTCAAGAGACACCCAGATTCAACATTGTGGCTTCCTGGATCCATCGTCTCCCCACACAAGTCTCATTGGGTGAAGCTTAAAGTTGAAGGTGTGTACATCATCGGTGGATTTGGTGACACAGCATATATTGGTGACATTGAACCGGAATTGTACCATGCTGCAGAGATCATACCACCTTCAGACGGTGATGAAGGAAGGGGAGAGTAATGCTTGTGATCGTTGTAGATTTACTTTTGCTAGATGTAACATGGGTTTTACTAATTTTTTACAAATTTGGTGGGAAATTTGATTGGTAATTGTAGCTCCAGAATTGGTTAAAACTCTATCTCGAGAAGGTTCCATTATTATCTAAACTCTGATCAAATAGAATGTTTCCATTATGGGATGATACATTGATGTCAGTTGGAAACCTAAATCAACCCCACAAAACTGAACTTTAAAGAAGAAGAAGAGGAATAATAATAATTGAAACGTCTTTTTATAACGCGTTTGAATTTATTTCGGAAATTGCGCGAGATCAAAGGAAATACCATTCTCTCTCTGTATGCATCGGAAAAAACAGAAAATGTGACAACTGATGAAACATAGAGATACCAATTTCCGATAAAGTTTCAAAGACATTTTCATCTTGTGTTTGGTGGAAAAAGCGCCAACATGCACCCCACATTCGGCGGAATTGGACCAACCTAATTTATATGCTCGAAATGCACACACACATATATATATAAAGTGATGAACTTCACCACCGATTCTCAACAATGTTTCTCTGTCAAAACTAACTAAACATTATGCCCTCACAAAAGACAATCAAAGAATCCAAAACAGATGTGTTAATCATTGGTGCTGGTCCATCAGGATTGATGTGTGCCTTATGGTTAGCAAGGTGTGGAATCCCTTGTAGAATCATTGATAAACGTGCTGGTAATATCTTTGCTGGTCAAGCCGATGGTTTACAGAGTCGTTCATTTGAAATCTTCCAATCTTTTAGTGAAGATCCGTTTGATTTTGTTACTTTAGATAAAGCTTGGAAAGCTGCAAATCATATGATGGAAATGAGTTTCTGGTCACCGAACGAAAAGGGAACTTTGGCAAGAAAGTCACGTATTCCTGATTTTATTCCTGGTATTTCAAGATTTCATGAATGTGTTATTCATCAAGGGAAAATTGAAAATTGGCTCAATACTTCAATTGATCAGTTTTCGGAAGGTAAAATTAATGTTGAACGTCCATATTTGCCAATCTCGATTAAAATTGATGAAACAAAGAAGGAGGATCAAGATTATGCTGTTGAGGTATTGGTCAAAAAGTTATCGGATGATTTAGCCAAGCCAGAACAATATGGAAATATTTCAAATGGGTTATTTAGAGCATTTGAAGGTGATCAAGATAAGTTTTATGCTGACCATGTTAGTGATGGCAACGTCGAAGACTTTGAACTTATCAAGGCCAAGTATGTTCTTGGTTCTGATGGTGCTCATAGTTGGGTTAGAAAGCAATTGGAGATTGAAATGCAAGGAGAAACGACTGATTTCAT
Source organism: Candida orthopsilosis Co 90-125 (assembly GCF_000315875.1). NCBI lineage: Eukaryota > Fungi > Ascomycota > Pichiomycetes > Serinales > Debaryomycetaceae > Lodderomyces > Lodderomyces orthopsilosis. Next base: position 1,228,683 of record NC_018297.1, read on the forward strand.
TTGGGGTGTTATTGATATGGTTCCAATCACAGATTTCCCTGACATCAGAAGCAGATGTGCAATCCATTCAAAAGATTGTGGATCAATGATGGTTATTCCTAGGGAAAATGACTTGTGTCGTCTCTACATTCAATTAAAAGAAGTTGCCAGAGAAGATGATGGCAACGATGGCAATGGAACTAAGGCAAAGGGAAGAATTGATCGGTCTAAAATCACTCCTGAATCTATTGTGAAACAGGCCAAGGAAATCATCCAACCTTTCAACTTGGACGTTACTGATGTAAGTTGGTTTACTGGGTATCAAATTGGCCAACGTGTTGCTACTGGATTCCAAAGAAACAATCGTGTGTTTATTTCCGGTGATGCATGCCATACCCATTCACCAAAAGCTGGTCAAGGTATGAATGTATCAATGCAAGATACGTACAACTTGGGTTTCAAGTTGGCATTGGTTTGTAAAGGATTGGCTAAACTGGACATTTTACAAACATATCAGTTGGAGAGAAAGAAAGTTGCTCATGATTTAATTGAATTTGATCATAAATTCTCACGCTTGTTTAGTAGAAAACCAATGATTCCAAATGCTGAAACATTAGATGGAAGTAGAGATGCCGGTGGTGTTGATTTGGATGAATTCCATCAAGTTTATGTACAAGGAGGAAAATTTGCTAGTGGAACCATTTCCGATTATCAAGATTCAATCATGGTTAAGAAAACTGGTGCTAAATCCCGTCTAGGTGAAGAATCCGAAGGAGATTTTCATCCTTTGGCGAACAAGGTCCCTGTTGGTAGAAGATTGTTTAGTGATTTGGTATTGGGTCATATTGATTACAAGTTGGTGCATTTGGCTGATAAGATGCCTTCAGACGGAAGATTTAGAGTAGTGATTTTCCCTGGTGATTTACATCAATACAAATCTAATTGGGATGTTTTGAACAAGTTTAATGATGTGCTTGAAGCTAAAGATAGTTTTATGAAGCGTTACACTCCAGTTAATGCTTTCCAGAGCTCAGTGATTGAGATCTTAACTATTCATGCCTCACTGAGATTTGATATTGAATTTCATGATTTCCCCCAATTTACTAGATCAGTTGATTTCAAAGGACGTACTGATTATTGGAGAATTTTCTGTGGTGCTGGAAAAGCCTATGATGGCACTGCTGTTGACATTTACAAGACTTTTGGAATTGATAAACAAGCTGGTGCTATGTTGATTGTTAGACCAGATAGTCATGTTGCTCAAGTGGTTGAGTTTTCCATAGATGGATTGAAACAAGTTGACGAATATTTCAGTGGATTTATGATTGACCAGAGGAATAATGTGTTACCTGAAAAGGACAAGAGTGTCAATGATGCTACAAGATTCGTTCAACCAAAGTTAGGAGTTTAAGTGGAGTCCCATGAATAGTGTTGTAGTTCTGATATATGACTTTTATTTACAGATTGGTATACGTTATATAATGCTAATAGTTCTATCTACAACGTCTCTAATCCTGTTTCTGGTTCGACCAATTCTCCCTCATTTTCCTCTTTTGTGATAGTTTCTTTTGTTCCCAAAACTTTTCCGCTTCAAACACCGCATTCAAAGCTTTCCCCATTGTATCAAAATCAGTCATTAATCCAACATGAGCTGCATCACTAGCAAATTTACCCACAATTTCTCCTGTACCAGTATGCTTATCATAAAAAGTGAACCCTTTTTTCTCTGGCATCAACCATTTTTGATGAATAACTCCGTCACCATGACCATAAAAGAATTCGTAATAATTGCCATCTTTAATATCTTGTCTCAGACGCACCAAAGATCCACGTACCGAGGGAATTTTGTTTCCGTATACAATGGCCATTGGTGGGTATTCTGCTGCTAATTTGGGATCATGTTCTAGTGATTGGACGTATTTTTTGGTTGATTCTAGAGTTTCACTCAAGTATCGATACGATTCAGCAAATGTAAACGAATAATGATCAGGATGGGGTGTTGATTGGGTTCCAGTGGAATCAATACCTGGTACTGATGTTGTTGCCGCTGGTGGTTGTGGTTCGGAAGCAGTAGAGCCGCTAGTTGGTGGAGGTGGAGTAGTTGATGAAGAAGAAGAAGACATTGCTGTTGTATCAGCATTAGTCTTGCTCTTTTTCAATGATGTAGAACGATACATTTTGGAAAACTTTGAACTAATCAGATTGATGCTAGGGAAAGTTGATGATGAAGTAATGGATGATGGTGGTGAAGGAGATCTGGTGCTTCTTAAACTTGACATACTTGAACTCGTCCCCACACGATCTTGATCTCTAAGCTTTTTAGCTTTAGCTTCAGCTTCAATTTTCCTTTTTTCTGAAACCAATGGATTTAAATTATATTCAACCCAATTATCAGGATTGAAAAAATCAATCTTGTATTTTTCTTTAGTTTTGTAATTATAAAAAGTTTCACCACTTAATGGTAAAAAGATAAAACTTGATCTCATCATAAAATTCGATTCAAAAGTAAGGATCTTGTCTGACAATAATACTGAATCACCAAATCTAATAGGACCAAGAATATTTAAACATTCACTTGGTGAACCGACATAAACCACAGATCGAAATAATTTGGGATTTCTTTGCACTGCTCCATGAACCATTAATCCACCCATTGAATGAGCAATGACCAAGGTTGGTTTCCCTGTTTCTTGATAAATTTTGGTGAGGAATTGTTCCAATTTACGTGAGACGTAACCACCACTTAATCGCCAATCATAACCAAATTCATGAATGTTTACTTTTGGATTAGCGTCTAGTTTCTTGATTAGCTTCCGACAAATGTCGATTGGTCCAATATGAGATAAAATTCCATCGGGGTATATTTTATCCTCTGCATTCCATTCATCTTCCTTATTTGGGCCCAACAAAAGATTAATTTTCCTTAAATTGAATCCTGCCTTCAATGGAATCCAAACTCGTTTACGGGTTTTGGTATCTCGGAGAATAGATCCTCTGTATCCTCCCATTATCACAATATTACCATCAATTCGATCATAGATCGTTTCATAATCAGCCACTTCCTTTTTCTTGTGGGGGATCAATTCAGTTAAATTGGATGTTATCGTATGTTTAATTGCTTCTGATCTTCCACCATCAACTCCCTTGTACCCTTTGAAATAATTTTCTTCGTCAAGCGTACTTATTGATTGTTGTCGTTGCAATCTCAATTCAACTTTACGATGCAATTCTTCGTCAACCTTGTGTTCTTCATCATGACCAACAAATGGCACATCAATTTTCTTCAACAGAGTAAAATGCCGCGTTAAATTTTCTCGTAATGATGAAAAACCTCCGCCAAATGGTAATGAAAATGAAAATACTTTTTGATGTGGATTGTATTGTTTCATTTTATCATCGGTGAATGTATGATCACCAACTTTCACTTCTTGATCTTCAGTTGGTTGATCGGGATTAGCGGTGGGGTGAACTCTGTTCTTATCAGCTTCATATTCATCATGTACATCCTTGATTGAATCACCGCCTACTAATGATTCAGCATCGGATTTAGTTAATCGACGGCTTAATGTGTGGGTCACTGAAACTGGATTATAGTCACGAACTTGCGACTCGTCATCATCGGCATCACCATTTCCACCGACTGCGTCATAACTATGCACATTGACACTATCATTTCCCTCTTCTTCTTTTTCCTCCTCCTCCTCCTCTTGTTCTTCCTCACTGTCCATGCTATCCTCCTCATTCAGTATATCTTCTGCATTCAATAATTTGGCCTGATACCCAGTCCCTGTAAGGCCATCAATCGTCGGTTGCGGCAGCAAAAAGCTTAATTGATCTGAGGGTGATTTAGGTGGAGATGTCAACGGTGATTGCTCTTTTACAGCATTAGTAACCATGATGAGACAAAAGCAAAATAGTAGTATCTATAGTAGAAGTTCAGTGTGGTTGTCTCAACGATGAGCAAAAATGTATGGGGTTGTTGTTTGTTCGGAAGTCGGAGCGATGGGGATGGAATATTACGGGAAAAAAAATAACGGGGGATATGCGCGGGTATATATTAAAAGGAACGACAAAAGCGTGTCTGTCTTGTTAGTGAAGGACTCTATTGTAGAGTAAGCTAAATGGTTTAGCCTTCCAGTTAGTTGGTGGGGGAAATAGAAGAAGAAAACGAAGTAAATTTAATTGGTTAGTTAATTGGTAATATAATCTTAAATAATCGGTTCTTTGTCTTATTGTGTATGGAAAAAGTAATTAAATGATATCGTTTATAACCTGGAATACTCCACCGGCTGTAAAGATAAAATACAATAATCAGAACGCAAGATCTAGATCGTTAAACAACAATACCACCACTATGATTACTATAGTCACTAACCACCCCACAAAAGATATAGTAAATGGTCCCAACCGACTAATATTCCTCTCATAACCATTTTTATCAGAAGAAATGTATATATACTATACATATATATATATATATGACTACTATGCTAAGCATTTTCCTTGATGAAATATTTTGACATATTTTTTGTCTTAATTATTTTTTCTTTATTACAAGCTTTTTATCGCCGTACAGATAAAGGGAGAAAGAGCGTTATTAATTTTAAAGTCACAATAGCAGAAATATACATAAACCCAAAATAAGACCGAAGTGTCCATGAAATGTAGAAATGGAGATGTGATCGAAATAAAGACTAAGACACTTGTCTTCATTCAATTAATAAGAGCTTAAGTAGTTGATTTATGAGACTGTTTATCCTTAAAATTTTTCTTATGACCTTATGCAACGTTTTGCGTCAAAATTTTTATTTTTTCAAATTTATTGTTTTTCATATTGAGTCGGATATAAATATTTAAATCCGATCCCTCGGTCTTAGAAAAGATAAAGTTAGATTTTCGTTTTATATTTTGGTACATATCTATACGATAGCAAAAATAAACTTTTATATCTTACCAAGATTATTCGTACAGAATCTATACATTTTCTCCTATTGTCTTTTTTCTTCATTATTCAATACCCCTTTCAACCAATTGCTTTTGCCTGTTGACGAAGAGGCAGAATCACCCACTGTTGTATTCACAGTACTTGTAGTGGTAACATCTGTAGTATTTGTAACATTGGTACTTTCATCGTTATGTATCAAACTTCCCACACTACCAATGCTATGTCCATTGGTATCTCTAACATCTCTCATTTCTCCATCACTTGTACTCGTATTCATATTGGTGGTTCCATTGGATGAGAGGGAATTACCTGGTATTGGTAGATTTTTTATGGATGGTAAGCTGGGTGTTCCGTTACCATTATGAATAATATCGGGACGACTATGTTCATGTGTTTGAGTTGTTGGTGTTGAGGTCAGGGGAAATTGTTGTGACAAGGGTGATTTCATTGTACCATTAGTGTTGGCCATTGAAGATGCCCTGGGATGAGGTACTGATAATGAACTTTGCAGATGTTGCAGTTGCAGCTGCAGCTGTTGTTGTTGCATTGACAATGGAGTCCTACTATTTGACCCAAATGACATATGAAACATTGGTGATAATGGACTTACTAAATTAGGTGTTGATGATGCAACTGATGATGCAGATTTAGGAGGCGGTGGAAAACTAGCACCGATATTCTTTAACCCACTAATTGTACTATGAGAAGAAACAGGATGTACTTCACTCATTGCTGATCTTGGAACTGGTACTTGTGCCAGTTTGATTTCATCATTCATGAGATCCACATCTTCGTCACTTTCATATGTTGAATGATGTAGTGATAATGGCTGTGGTCTCTTTTTTGGTTTGAATGTATGTGTAGGTAGTTTCAATTCAACAGAGGAGACAGTTGTATTACTCTGAGGAGGGGAGTGCTGCTGCTGCTGCTGTTGCTGCTCATATGAATTCCTCTGTATAGGAGGCAACGTAGTTTGTTGCAAACTTTGCAGTTGATCAACTTGGTGAGGCAATGGGGGTAATGGTTTGTGATATGTTGATTGTGACATCAGTTGTTGACCATCAGGCGAATGTTGTGCAAATTGAGACTGTTGTAGATGCAGTTGCAGATGTGATTGCTGTAATGGAACCAGATACTGTCCATTCATATATCCACCCGGCATTGGCACCTGACTTGTAAATGTTTGAGCTTGGGGTAAGGATGGTTGTTGTTGTTGTTGTTGTTGTTGTTGCTGTCCTTGAATAGGATAGTTACCAGACATATACATTTGATTACCATAATGAGATTGATTGAATGAAGGAATTGAATTTTGTGAAGTTGGAAGTGGTGAATTTTGTCCATAGGTGTATTGTGGTTGTCGTTGTTGCAGTTGCAGTTGCAGTTGCTGCAAACTTGCCTCATGTTGTTTCTTTTGTTCACTTTGTTTTAACTTCTTTTTCATTTTTGATCGTTCAATCAATAATTTACTATCACTCTTGTCTTTGGTTAAATAAGTCTCATAAGCATGAACTGTTTGTTTATGTTGACGTAGGTTATCCAACCTACTGAAATTTTTCGAACAATAAGGACACGTAAAAGGTCGTTCACCAGTGTGTTTTCTCTTGTGTCTTGCCAAATGTTCACTTCGAGTAAATGACATATTACAACCAGGATATCCAGTACATTGAAATACTCTTCCTTTACTCGATCGTTTACTTTTGGGTTTTGAACCATTGGTATTGTTTGAAGATGACGATGCTGCCGATTCTGTTGATGAGGAGGATGAAATGGTTGATATAGTAGATACAGTTGAATGGGTGGCATTGGTTACAGTTGGTGTCAATTGTGGAAATGAAGATAAGGCACTGGCATTGTTATTAGTGTTGTTACTATTGTTGTTGTTGTTGTTGTTGTTGTTGTTGTTGTTGTTGTTGGCGATGTTGTTGACATTACTAGTGAGTGGTGGTGGTGCCCTTAAAGAAGGTAAAGGATAGTGGTGTTGTGAAGATATTATAGGCGGAGGAGGTAGTGTTGAATTCAATTGCGATCGTTGCGATTGTGGGTATTGTTGTTGAGGCAGTTGCAGGGAATTAAATGGACGATGGGATGAGTGATGATGAGCCGATATTGGGGGCAATGAAGTTATTCCGGGTAAATGTGGCTGTGGTAGATGTTGTTGCTGTTGTTGTTGCATTTGCAGCTGTTGTCGAGGAGACAGGGATGACTGTATTGAATTCATTTGCAACGGTGAATAATGGGTATCCTAGTGGGTATTTTTTATGTAGGAGACTCTTAGTTATGATTAACGATATTCAAAATGCAATAGTTTGTTGCTGTACTATTTTTAAACATGTATTCCCACCTGTGAAAAATGTGTTGTAGACTTGTGTGTAAACGGTATGAATAGAAGACGTAGTGAAACACCAGAATAAGCTCCAACGTACTGTTGAGCTTTTAAACGTTGTAAAAGAGAGAGTTAGATGTGCATCCAATACTTTGGTTGTGTGGATAAAGGAGTAGTACTGAGTAATGTTTTTTTCTGTTGCCCAGTAAACTGTTTTTTTCCCCTTCTTGATTGTCAAAGTCGACGCTAAATCCTCCTAGTACCCTAATAGATGGAATCTATGGCGGTGTAGTTGTTAAAAGAACTGACTCTTTGGTTGGTGGTTGGTTGTTGTAAAAAAAAAATTTCTCTCTTTCCAAAGCCGTGCTCCTTTTTCTTTTTCGTCTCTCGTTGTTTACTGTTGTTGTATTGTTATTGTTATTGTTGTTTTTGTTAATTGTTCTATATGTCGTTTTTTTTTTCTTTTTTCGCCTTTCTGTGTGCGTTCTGTGTCGTTAATTTCTCTCTTCTTTTGACGCAAGGTGACGTAACAGGAGTGAGAGTGATCAGAGTGAGGGATTTTTTATCTAAAAGGAGAGGGTGTATCTTATACCAACCAATTGGATAGATATGATTGTAGTTTGAAGCTTTACAGTCAACCGTCCACTGTTACATTTTGCTGGTTGTTATTTTATTCTTTTGTACATATATATGCAATGGTACTTACTCTTCGGAATTGAGTTTTACACTTCTTTTTTTTTTAGTTTAACAACTGCATTTTAAAGGTCGAGGGATACTTTTTTACTTCATTGCTGGTTGTTTCGATTGATTAAAGTTTAGATCATACTTGTATACACACTAGTCCACGTAGTACTTTGCATTGTAGTCGTATAATGCGGCAGGCTGTTCTTTAAGCTTAAGGTATGTGGTATTGTTGTGAAATAATGCAATGCACGATTTTGTCTTGTTTTTTGTCTCTTTTGTCTCTTTTGTCACATTTTCTAAATTCTTTTTTTCTTTTGTTTTTTGTTTGTGACGCTCACTCTTAAGTCACTTAAAATACCAAGTTTGTATTAGTTCAGTGGGGATATCGGTATTAGTAAAACACATTTATTCCCGCTCTATTGAATCGGGTACATGTTTCTTATCCTTAGCTAACCATTGCAATTAATCTATCTACTCTTATTTTGCTATATGCGGAGGAGGCTATATATAACTTAATTAATTGTTTCAAAATTTATTACCACCAATGCATGAAAAAATTAAGGAACGTGAGATTTTACTGTTTAAAGAACAAAAAAAGGTCAGTAAAATTTCTCTTTAAACACGTATGTACATATACATCACATTCGAAACATCTCACACAAAAGGATACCATACTAATAAACGAGAGAAGTTAGACGATAACTGCCACTTCTTAATTCTAAAAAGTTTGTGTCCATGTGATATACCGCTAAATTAGATGAGACTGATACACACAAAGAGATAAGATCCGGGGGTCGTTCTTCCTCCACTATACCCGTCACCCTGTGTCAATATAGGAACCAAAACGTGGCTTATTTTGAAATAAAAAAAATGCACAATTCGAAAAAAAAATCAGTCTATTGATACTCGGGAAAATTTTTTGCTGCTTAATACTGAGGCACCACACATTAGAAAAGAATAAAATGCACAACTCAAAATAGAGAAACATGTATACGCCTATTTACTTTTGCTCTTGTCCAATGAAATATCGTAAGATAGATAGTATCCCTTAAACTAGCTTGTGTGGTTGCGTGCATACAATTATTGGTGGTGTATTGCATATGTAAGGGTAAAAACTAGTCGAAGTAGACGTGTACTGATGATAATAAAGTAACAAGCAAAGAAAAAATAAATAAATAAGAGGACGTGTACCTTTGTCGTAAAAACAAAAAAAAAACCATCTATGCATTTTGTGTAACCACTACAACGAAAAAGAAACAAAAAACATTAAAACAGGAACCAGAGAGGAACAAACAAACAAACAAACAAACAAACAAACAAACAAACAATACGAACCAAACAATAAGAATACAAAACTACAATAGTATTCTCATAATAAGCAAAAGCTACTACTATTGTTCTTTGAAACTGAAGAACCCAAGAACAAAGTAAAAGGGAAAACAAGTCTAACAAAAGAAGCAAACTAAATATGTTAGTCACACATACTTAATGTTATGTAATCGCTTAATATAAGGCCCCAGCAAATTAAAAGGTACACATATATGCATCGAGGCACATAAATAAAAAAGGGGAGAAGAAGGGGCAAAAAAAGAAAAATTTTTTTTTAATGTGTCAGTTCTTGCCGTTTTCATCGCCACTCTCTTCTTTATTTTCAAATATCAATTTCAATTTCAATTTCTAATATAAGACTCTCTTGTGTGTTCTCATCTTGCTTTTACACTGTACTTTTACCCCTTGTGCTTTCGTTTCATCTTTCCATTTCCAATTGGAAACTTGTGTTACAAACCTGCTTAGGTAATTACTATGTAACAATTTGGTAACAGAACTATTTTGTTTTACGCATTTTGTCCGACTGAGTTTAAATTTAGAATTACCAGACAGAGATGATATAAACGAACGTACAAGTTCTCTCTCTCTCTCTCTCTTGACTTATTCTTGGATTTTAGTCAGTTTGTAGAAGATCATCATCAAAAACTCAATACTTTAGCAGTAAGATAATGGTAAGATGATGGGGTTGAAATTGTAGGAGTCAACAATATTTCTAGAAACTAAGTAGAAGTAACTAGATGCTTAAAAACCCTACTTATTTAGTAAAGTACATAAAGAAGATTACCCATCTTTTTTTTAGCTTATTAACTGAAACTCAGACTCCGATAGAAGATCTCTCACTTTCTTTTTTGAGTTATTAAAGACTTTAATGCTTAAACTATTCTGATTATAATTAGTAATTAATTAGTAAAAAATATACACATAAAGAGCATATGTAACCATAAACCGGGGAAAGTAAAGGAGTACAACCTAGTTGGACGTGTAACAGTAAAGCCTTTTATACTGTTGCTAGAGTGAAAGGCGTATTCTAAAATTTCATACTCATGGTTTAATTATACTGTCATATGGAGAATAAAACCAACAACAGTCAATGAGTTCACACCACCAACATAAACTCTAAACTAAAAACGTTTAAAACAGAAAACGTACCATTCGAAGAAGTAACATTTTTCTGATATTTTAGGTAATGCATATGATTGTAACAAGAATAAACTTTTTAAATCTAAAATATTTCATTCTTTTGAACTGAGAAAATGCCCCACTTTTTTTTTTCACATCTCTTTGTGGGATTTTCAACTATTTTTACTTACCAAATGTCAATCACTGGATACCAACTTCATCAGATGTTCTCATGCTTCATGTTCTAGCTTTCATTGGTCTTTTTTGTTGGAAAATTTGTACTGAATTGATACTTTTACGTTTGAAGTTTGAAAAGTCTGGAGTTTTTTCAAAATTGTTTTTGTTCTTCACCAGTAAGAATATGAACCAAAAAAAAAAGAGGGTGAAATAGCCGACTCGTGTAGATTAGTGGGACTAGTGGGGTGGAAAGGGAGGATGGAGGCCAACTGATAACGGGGGCTTTTGCTCTTTTCGTAATTTTTCTTTTTCTTCCAAAAACAGGGTGTTGGAATAGATGCTACATATACAATGAAGTACAATCACAAAACAGGCTTAAAATTCACCTCACAATGTGATTTGTTTCTTCTTTGACGATGGGATGGCCCAATACATTTTTAACAGGTTGCAAAACTTACTATACTATACATTAGCTTTTCAATCCTGAAGCCTAAGCCCCTTAATTTCAACTTGACCTCAGCGTTTTGTCAGTTACGCCAAAAAGTACCTTTGAGGTTTAGTTTTCGTTGACACAAATCTGGGTGGGGATTGCACGAAGCATGAAAAGTTACCATTTCTGAATTGAATTAAATGAATTTATCGAAAGCGGAAGGAAAAGAAATACAGGGTGGAATCTTGAGATTTCTGTTTTTAACAAGTAATATACTTACCAGAAACATACTTGCAGCTATTTAACAACATTGCAAAGCTGCTAACGATAAGGCTCGTCATTGAAAATTACCACTTCCTTTTGATGAAAGGTTCACCCTTTATAATTTTTAGGAGTAAAAATGGACAGAAATATCACTGAATATGGTTGTCTAATTTTCGCAGACAATTTGCGCTCTACCAATCAAAAAAGCGCAAAACATTTTAAACAATGTAACATAAGAATTCCAACAAGCGAAGGGATGCTCTTTTATCCTTCCTTTGAGTTTCCAACAAATAGAGCTGTGGCCGATTGTATGATGGAGTAGGCTATCTCATACACCCTACTCATAATGCTCCATATTATTTCTATATGTTATCCCACAAAATTCGCGTGTCGTGTTATTTTACCAGAAATAGGAAAAAACAACAATCATTTTTTGTAACAACAAACACTACTTTTGTTATAATAGAAGATTAAAGAATATTCCACAGTACAGCAAAAGACAAAAATTGAACAACTATGCACGTACTTCGTAGTGATTGCAACCACGACTCTGCACACCCGAATCTACCAATTACCACCAACTGAAAGGTACAAGGTGGGTGGCACCATGATCCGGTTGAATTAGAGATACAATATAACTTACAGTTACAAAGTATTTGATAATTATGGTTATTAATTGTTCAATTGGTTAGGATATTCAACTGCAGATATGTATGTATTGAGAATTAAAATGTATAGTATATGTATCTTGTGTTATATATTAATCTAAGACACATATACAATAGATATATATTTATGTCAGTCAAGAGTAAACATCTTCAAAACGAAATCAGTCATTCACACTTATCAGACTATCGCAACTTCAAAAACATATTTACATTATCATCTAGAGGCTACTATTCAACTCGAATATATCAAACAAACAGTCTGTCCTAAACCGTTATCACTTCCAAACACAGTATTGTGCTAATTGATCCTTTTTTATTTTTTATTTTGGAGTTTTTTGCGTGTTCTGCGTCTTTCCAAAACATTCTTTATCTTATTGTTTGGTCTACACGTTACAAAAACCCGTACACACCATTCCATCACTTACTCCCCTCTTTTTTTGATCCAGAACCCCAAATTCACCAAGCCACAGACCAAATAACATCACACAAGGGCCCCTACAAGAGGAGAAAAAAATTCTACGTCAAAAATCCGCCATCAAAATCTGGTTACATCACTGATTATTGTTCAGGCTACTTCCAAGTCGTATATGTCCGGTCTGCTTCTCCTCGAGATCATTCATTGACAGCCACTCACACTTTGTACACTAGAGAAGGAGTCAACAAGGAACCGTTTCCTACAAATAATACGAACAAGAGAAGGAACATTTCGCCACACTTTCCACAAACAACCTATCAACACATCTACGGAAAGCCACATTCACGATGGTGAGAGAAACATACTTATACGACACACTATCAGTAACATCTAATGCAACCGTTGAAGAGATTTCACGAGCATACAAAAAACTAGCATTAAAGTATCACCCTGATAAGACAAATCACGATCCACAATTGACAGAAAAATTTAAAGAAATGACAAGAGCTTACGAAGTACTCAAAGATTCCAAACAACGATCTGTTTACGATAGATTTGGGGAAGAGGGATTAGACCTGGTTGTCGCCACCGATAACTCACCACAATACAATGAAACTCTGTCACCACAACAATTTCACCATTTTTACACAGCATCATCTACATCAAGAAACAACGGTGGCAGCAGCAGTAGCAGCAGGCGCAACTTTCAACATCCATTTGCCAATGACATGTTCTCCCAAGTGTTTGAAGACATCAACTCTATGTTTTCCAACTCGAATTCATTTTTTGCATCTCACACATCCACTGCGTCACCATTTGATAACATGCGTCGTGGTTCTGGCTTCCAACAACAACTGCAACAACAACCGATGAGGAAAGTTGTGAAGCCATATGGAGAACCACTACAAAATCAACTAATCAGAGGTGACGATATACACCACAAGTGTGAAGTAACGTTACACGATTTAATGTATGGGAAAGTAATCAAACTATCACTTCCTAAAGTTACAAAGTGTCTACATTGTGATGGATGTGGAGGATTAAATGTCAAGACATGTAAAACATGCCTTGGTCTGGGAAGAGTTATGGTTATTCAATATAATCAATTTGCTCAATATAAGCAAACTAGTTCTTGTGCATCTTGCCAAGGTGCTGGTATTTACATGAAACCAGAGGATAGATGCATTTACTGCAATGGAGGTTTTATGGAGGAAACTAAAATACTTCAAGTTTACGTTCCACCAGGTGCCAAGTCGGGTGACGTGATTATCATAAGGGGAGAATCTGATGAAGGTAGAAACATTATTCCAGGGGATTTGATTATCGAACTTCGGCAAACACCTCATCCTTATTTGGTACGCAAAAATAATGACTTGTTTATGAATTATGAATTGGATTTGAAGACTGCATTATTAGGAGGAGAAGTAATGGTGCCCAATTTCCTACGCATGGGGCAATTTCTCAAAATATATATAAATTGTCATGGTCATCAATCTATCAACAGTGAGAAAATACAAGAGGGAGAAATTGTGGGTACTATAAAAACCAATGAGCCAAAAGTAATACATGGATTGGGAATGCCAATAAATACTGAGTTATTATCCAATAACGGCAAAATTGTTCAACCTAATGATAAACAAGATCCAAACTTTGTTCAAAACATGATGCTCAGTGATGAAAGTTTCCCTCGTGGTAATTTGTACATTAATTTTCACATTCAATTGCCTTCGGCTGACGAATTTTCTGAGCAAAGCCTTATTGATTTACAAAATATATTACCTAATAGATCCACTTATATTCCTTCTCCATCTGATTCAGTTGTTGAAGGTCATTTATCAAATGTTTCTCCAGCTACAAAAAAGAGAAAAATAATGGATTAAGTAGTGTATGTACAAAAGCAAGATTGGTTTGGTGCAACATAGTGTAGAGATTTCTGTATTCAGTGTATATCGCGCGTATCAAAAATGTTTGATACAAGAAAAAGATGTTGCTTACCAGTAACTATTCTCAACGTCGCCACGTCCAATGCCTCCGTCTACTCAACAACCCATCCTAGATCAGTCAATAATCAAAGATCTATCCAACCACATTTACGAAAAACGAAAAGCAACAGCTTTCCAAATTGAGTCAATAACCAAATCAGCATTGAGCCGTAATGATAGTCAAACAATATATCGAATCGTTCATGAATTGACCACAATGACCATGACAAGTGGGTCTAATTCAGCCAAAATGGGAGCAATTACTGCATTGGGAAGTGTTTCAGTAGCTGTTGGATCATTTGCAATTGCTTATTTTCTTGACGATATAATTCGACCTATATTTGCCACGTTTCGCGATACTGATGCTCGAGTACGATACTATGCATGTGAATCGTTATACAATGTTGCCAAAATTGCAAGAGGTGAGATTTTGTTATACATTAATGAGATTTTTGATGTGTTGTGTATATTAGTGAGTGATGCTGAAAGTAGTGTCAAGAATGCAGCTGATATCTTGGATAGATTGGTCAAAGATATCATTAGTGCCAAAGCAACTAGCTATGTGAGTATATTACAACAACAAAATGATTCACAAAACTTGCAAGGACAACAAGATCAGGGGGAATTGGCGTACGAAGATTTGTTGAGGTCTCAAGGAAGTGATGAAATCGTTCAACTGAGCAACCCTCAAGATCCAACAAAGGCATTCCTGTTGCCAAAATTTATGCCAACTTTATTAGAGAGAATGTATACTGTTGATCCATTTACAAAAAAGTTCCTACTCAGTTGGCTTGAGTTATTTGATGATATACCTAATTTAGAATTGATTAGTTTCTTGCCTAGTTTTTTGAAACCGTTGGTGAGGTTTATTTTGAATAATGCCCCAAGTGATATCAAATTGGAGACTCAGAACTTATTGAATGTGTTTTTGAATGAAATTAAGGGAATTTCGAGGGTCAAGATTGAATATAAACGCAAGTTGAGAGAACAAGAGGAAAGGGAAGGGAAAGAGAAACAGGAGCAGCAAGAAAGGGAAGCGGAGAAAGAGAAAGAGAAGGAGAAGGAGAAGGAAAAGGACAAGGACAAGGACAAGGACAAGGACAAGGACAAGGGTAAGGAGGGGGAGGATGAAGTAAAGAAAATGTTGAATGAGTTGGGAAAGACGAAAAATGGGGGCAAGAATAAAGGGGAAAGTGTCGAGGGGAAAATGGCAGAGCCAAATAAAGCGGAAAAGGAGCAGAAGGATGCGGAAGTGAGTCAAGATGATACAGCAAGTATTAAGTCTTATGATACAACAATTATTCACAAGAAAAAGGGAAGCTCCTCGATTCAAGATTCCACAGAACTAAATCTGGATCTTCCCGAGTTGAGGGATGAAGACCAAGAACTGGATGAAGTTACATTTGGTCAGGATATCTATATTGATTATCTGAAAATCATTTCCATCTTGGTTTCCTTTTTACGTGAATTTGAAAAACAGGAGACTGTAGCCAAAAACGATTTACTTATTGATTCAAGGGAAACTTATTGTGATGTACAATTTATCACTTTGAAGTGGCTACAAGCTTTGGTTGATGTATCACCACAAGATGTACTTAATGCTATGCCTGAATGTGTTTCAGTCATATTGAAAAACATCACCGTGACTGATCAAACTCAAGATCTTGAATTGCAGAACCAACTAATTAATGTTAGCTTCAGCTTGCAGGCATTTTTAAGCAAAGTATACGAAAATGTGTCCTCATTTGAGTTATTTGGAGTCAATGTGGAAAGTTTGGTCAATTTTAATTCAACTCAATTACCGCAAACACTATCAGCGATTATAAATGAGTATTTGAAGCCATTTTCTTCATCGGCGATAACAACAAATGTGGCGATAAACACCACTATTGATAGCGAGTTATCGCGAATCACTTCGTTAGAATGGCTTATTTTCATCTATGAGCATAACCCTGATGATTTTTTGAAATTCTTCCAATCAACAGAGAAGTTTGAGTTGACAAATTTACTCAAGTACGATTCAAGTAATGAAGTTATTCTCAAAGTTTTGCAATTGTTGGCAAAAATCTCAGAATCAAATCCCGAGTTTTTCAAAGATTTCATCATCAAGTTACTCAAATTGATTCAATTGGAGGGATATGAGAAATCAATCAAGGTTGAATTCATCATTAGGAAGTTGTGTCTCTGTTTGGATTCGGAGATTATATTCACTACGTTGTCTGAAGTATTACAACAACACTACCATCAACAACCACCACAGAAAGCGAATCAAAAGACACAACCAGATCAAAACAACCGTCAAATTCGTCATAGTAGTGACAAACATGCCAAACATGATTTAGAAGTACAAGACCAATCTAATTTGGAATTTGCCAATGTATTAGTTGTCACTTTGAACAATATTCTCCTCACATCAAGTGAATTGTCACCCTTCAGAAAAAAATTGAAAAACTTGGATTTGTCATCACTGAAGGATTGGTCACTATTTGCTACATTATTCAAAAGTTGGTGTTTCAATCCTCCTAGTGCCATTGCTCTTTGCTTACTAACATCAAATTATGAATTGTCATATCTCATAATCAAAAATTTGTCCGAATTGGAAGTCACATCTCAACTACTAACCCAATTGGATGTACTTATTCAGCTTTTGGAACTGCCGATTTTCATCAAATTGAGATTGCAATTACTTGAGCCAGAGAATTATCCATTTTTGTACAAGACCCTATATGGAATATTGATGATTTTACCACAATCAAGTACATTTATGACATTGAGGAATCGATTGACTGTTTGTGGGGTACAAGGGGTTTCAAGTGGTGGCGGTGCTAGTGCTAGTGGAAGTTCTGAAACCAAAGGTGAATTGTCATTGCGCAAAAAGAGGATCAATGAATTGTTGGAAAGGTTTAGAGAGATCAATAAGATTTAGTACAAGTGTAAGCTGTAAACAGTTAGCGAGTAAAGCTTTCATCAAAACTGTCTGTACAAGCATATAGGTTACAATGCTCACTTTAGAGAACAGAACTTTTGTTAGGAATCAGATCGAGTAAAGAGATGTATAAGTTCTACAACTTTTTTTTCATTTCAAAACAAATTAGCAGTACCCATCTTTGATTGATCGAAGTTGTGATCGTTACGGTGCAAATTTCTAAAGCCCCTTAATATCACATCTTTAACTTCAATTAGAATAAGCAGCTCAGTCACCCAATCAATACACCTCAAAGTCTGGCAGTAAATTCACCCTTCTCCAAATATAGTTACAAATACCATGGATATTTCATCTAATCATGATCCTATTCTGTTTGTAAAGACCAGAAGGGATAATTCTGAAATAAATCTAACATATCCTTAAACAATGGACATTCAAGGGCCAATCCTTGCTATATAAGGTCAAATAATAGGCACCAAATCTAGGCAGAAAATAAACTTTTGGGAAAATGGAGTGAGTGTGGGATTTGCAGCACTATTTATACTTTTTCAATAACATAGAGGCTGGGATTTTTGGTAACACAGTTTCCCTTAGTGAACCAAATAAGCATGACTCTCTGAACAAGAAGAGAAGTGTGAACTGCATACCCTGTCATTACAAGGAAGGTTGAAAGGGGGTAGAGATCAACCTCTGGAAAACAATTCAGAGTTGCAATTAAATAAAACTTCAATCTCATCAATCTTATAACAATGTTTAAGTCTAATAAAACGTCAAGTCATTTTCCAAGCTATTATTTACAGATATGTAGATTCTCTTTAGAAACGATGCAATGCAAAATTCATTACAGATGTACGGCCTAATCATCTTTAATTCTTTCTAACACCAACGGATTTACCTTCTTTCAATCTGTTTTCAGTCAATGCAGCAATGATGGCTGCACCAACACCACTGCCATCTTCAGCTGGAACAATAACAATTGGATCCTCTTTCAAATCATCTGGCCATTGAAAAATATCTCTTAAACTCTTTGCAGCTCTGGTTTTGAATTCAGGATATTTCTGATAAACTGATCCATCAGCAGCACAATGAGCAGTCTTGTAACCTCTTTTCTTGCAGATTGCTGCAATACCACAAACTGATAATCTTGCCGATCTTTCTCCTATCAATTCAGCAATACGACGAATCACTTTACGTTCAGCAACAGTGGTTTGAATACCCAATTGAGCTTGGAATAATTCGGCAACATCTTCCAAATTTTCAAATGGATCTTCTTCTATCTTGGCTGGGAATGATGTGTCTAAAATGTATGGTTCGTTCAATTTATCCAAACTTTGTCCTTTAAAGATAAGGTGTCTTTCTTCAGTCAAGTCCAACAATACTAATCTCAAAAGTTCACCAAGATAATATCCTGAGTTCATCTTTTCAAATGATTGTTGGCCTGGTCTTGGGGATTCTTTATCAACTCTAACATCATATTTAGTTCTTGGAAGAACCACCAACTCATTATCAAAAGATCCATATTCACAATTGATAGCCATTGGTGAATCCGGGTCCACATCATCAGCAGTTTTACCTTCCAATTTTGGAATATCTTTGACAACATCGTAGTAAGCACCATTGACACCAGTTCCAAAAATCAATCCCAATTTGGCTTCTGGATCAGTATATCTTGATGCAACCAAAGTTCCCACAGTATCATTGATAATAGCCACTACTTTGATTGGAACACCAACTTTCTTTATAGCATCTTGCAACATTGGAGCAACATCTTTACCCTCAACTCCTTCAATTGCCCAACCTTTGGTCCATCTTTGCAATACGGCCTCAGTGATACTGTTTTGACTTGCAGGGTAACTAAATGTGAAACCCAAAGGTAATGGTTCTTTACAACCTTCTGGATAAAGGTCGTCAACAAATTTTTTCAAACAATCAGCAATAAATGACCAAAGTTCTTCACTCTTGGCAGTTCTCATATGTTCTGGTAAGGGAAATTTTGATTGAGTGGTATCGAAATCTCTATTTCCACCCAATTTAACCAAAACAACTCTCAAGTTTGTTCCACCTAAATCAATGGCAATGTAATCACCTGTTTCTTCACCAGTGGGGTAATCCATAACCCAACCAGGAATCATAGGGATATTACCACCTTTCTTGGATAATCCTTTATCTAATTCAGTAATGAAATGATCAACAATTTTTCTCAATGTTTCACCACTAACTGAAAATTCTTGTTCCAAGTCTTTCACCACCTTTAATAATTCTGGTGGAACATCTGTGAATGTACCTTTTCTATGTTGAGGAGGTTTGGGGCCTAAGTGAACCATTATTAATATAGAGTTACAAACGATTGCTAAAATTCGAGGAAAAGTAATACACCAACAGTGGGATTAATCTCTTTGCTTGTTAAATGAGTATGTAAAGTGAGGGCTTGATATCGAATTAAAGATCAGTATTTGAGACTGAGCTTTTACGCAATTGAATGGAAGTTGGAGTATTTATATGGATGAAAAATTGTAGTTGATAATTTTTTTCAATCTCAACAACAAAACACAAATCGGAACAACTCAAGTCCGAATTGTGCAAAAGTACACACACATACATTATATCTACAGATCATCTGATCACTTATCATTGTAGATCTATATTATGTATACGGGCTTAATTTGAAACCATGTAACATGTTTTTTGTTGATACATGACCAAATACTTTAACTTGTTGCACACCTGAAGCTTATAACGGGTAACCTACTTCCAATGCATATTATGCTGTTGTAGAATTCATTGTATTCTCGGAAAAACATCATTCTCAAATCCTCCAACACTTTACACCTACAAAAGAAAAAAGAAACTAAAAAGCGGATTTGTGTGATGTGTAAATTCTCGGATTAATTTTACTTTTTACATATTTAGTCAATTACTAGAAAGACTATTATAAACTGTTGCATATAAATATATATACTTTTCCAGATAAATAGGGGTGATCTTAATAGTAAACCTCACTTAATTGAGTAATAAATATACTGTGCCCCACCGGGGAAAGAACTTCTTGATGTTAATAACTACTAGAACAATACATGTTTTTCTATCATCTCATGAAGTGGGCCTCATACGTGACTGCTTCAGTAACTATATGTGCATTCGTGTATTATGCAGGTAAGATTCCATACGAAAAGTGTTCCAGCACTTTCATCCAATGAATTCCCCATGGGAAAACAAAATAATGGAAACTGGAATACACAAACACGGCAACATTGTTTCTCCACTATAATCGCGTATCTTGGCTTTTTTTTGCACATCATATCGGAGTACATTCGTCCTGTTTTTCAAAATCTCACCAGTCTTATCCGACAGCAAGGACTTGTCCAATTGTCTTGTTCATTCACCCCATTACGTTGTATCTTTGTTACCACTACACTCCTTCATTGCATCCCCTAATCCACGCAAGTCCTGTTTCACTTGTTGAACATACCTATTGATTTCATCAAACACCTCCTTGTTGTATATTGTTTGACTCTGAAAGTCGGTCTCATCTTCAGAGTCGTATTCTTCGTCATTGGCTGCAAAAAACTTGTCAACCTTTTCCTGCTCTTCTGTAGTCAACATCAACTCTTTACTTGATTCAATACTTCCTTCCCCGGTATCTCTTTGTTCATTTTCGTTCACATGTGAGTCTTGTGCCGAGCTTTCACTCTTTGACGACTTTGTAGCTTCGTCATGAGAGCCTTCTGCTTTGCTTGCTATTTCGGCAGTCTTTAACTGGTATAACTGTTGCTTTTGTACCTCGTTGGTGTTTGTATCCTCAATTTGTAGGGCTGACATGGTTTGTAGTAGGTGGTCCTGCAGTTCTTTCAACTTGGCCAATTGCTGGATGTATTTTTCGTTAAATAAGGTATCTCTTACTTTGGAGTCCTCTGCCATTCGTTTGACATCGTCCAAAACATCAATTTGGGTCCATAGTTTGTCCAGATAAGTGACACTCGGTTTGGCACTGGGGATTTGATCAATACTTTGAAGACTTTGGTTGTCAATGTTCGCAATATATGCATCTGAAGTGGTATTGGTATTGGTTCTGGATAGTCTATATGCACTAGCAGCTCCTGATCGGGAATTGGTCTTTGATATGTTGTTATTTGGAAGAAAGTACTGGGGCGATATGTTTGATGAAAATGACGTTGAGTATGAGTGTTGCGACTTCGGCACGGTCAAATTATTGGACTTGGTGGGTTTGATGTTGGCATTCATCTTCGCATACTATGCTCCATACGGATGGGGTTTATCAAGTTAAAAATACGAAGTGTTTTTTGTTTCTTGTTTGGCGCACCACTCTTCAATTTTGCCAAAAGTCAATAATCCTAGTCAATGCATGAGCGACCTAGCAATAGGAAGTGGCGCTAGCCCTATAATTGATATCAATGAGACTCTTGTATTAGATTCATTCGATGGTTCGGAGCCAATATGCGCCTCATCTATTCAAAATCATTCGACAACCCGTCCGACCAAAGCTCCATGGAAGAAATTGCTATACTTGAAACAACCGTACCCAGACAACTACACCGATGTTTCGTTTTTATCACAATTGAAAAGAAACACCACTGTGGCTAAATACTCGTATTTTCAGTTGGTCGATGACTTCATTTTGATTGTGTTTTATATATCATGTATTTTGCTTGTGGACTTGATGTTCATTGGAATTTATGCCAAAGGTTGGGATCCTGTTATACCAACAGCTTTTAGCACAACCATGTGTGTGTTCATATATGGTCTTTTGCGTTACCATTACCTGCTCTCTTCAATTTCGAGATCCAACTTAAATCTTAAATCATTCGTTTTGATATCGTTCATGATCTTAATTGTTTCCCCTATACTCAAATCCTTAACAAAATCTACTTCATCTGATTCCATCTGGGCTATTTCGCTGATTTTATGCATCGTCAACTCGGTATTTTATGAATACTCCTCCACAAAAGTATACAAACCTACTATATCCACCAATATTTCAGTCAGTAATGCTATTGTATTGGCATCACGACTAAATTCAACGTCACAGGTGTTTGTGTTTATGCTATTTGCTGTCCAAGCTAACATATTACTACCATTATATGATGCAACTCTACGTCAAAACAGGAAGCTCAAATACCTACATTATGTTTCGGCTTTTTCAACTTTTATCTTGGTGGATTACTGGATTTACAAACTCGTCAACTACAAATTCCTACTTTATTGGCTTTTGTCGGTTTTTGTTGCCATGTTCTTGATGCCAGCGTATTTCTTATCCTTGCAGAGATACAAGAACGAATTACAAGGACCATGGGATATCGCAAAGCCAAAACTCAATAGAGAAGCCTATTAGAAGATTCCCCAAACATAACGTCAATATTTAAACATTATATATATAAAAAAAAAAAAAAAAAAAAAAAAAAAAAAAAAAAAAAAAAAAAAAAAAAAAAAAAAAAAAAAAAAAAAAAAAAAAAAAAAAAAAAAAAAAAAAAAAAAAAAAAAAAAAAAAAAAAAAAAAAAAAAAAAAAAAAAAAAAAAAAAAAAAAAAAAAAAAAAAAAAAAAAAAAAAAAAAAAAAAAAAAAAAAAAAAAAAAAAAAAAAAAAAAAAAAAATATATATATATATATATATATATATATATATATATATCCATAAAACAAGCTAACTCTTATGCAGGAAATCTCTCATATAAACAAATGCATCTTCAACTTCCATTTGCACCTCTTGAAGTGCTCTCAGTTCGGACCTTACCCCCAAAGACCAAATCAACCCATTCAACAAACCCGTTATCAGAACAATGGTGGTTGCAAATAGAAACAAGACTGATATCCAACCGGCAACGTTTGAAACAAATACAATCGCAACATGCATTCCAATCACTACTAGAATGGACAATATAAAATGAAGTTTTCTCCACCTGGCTTGAAATGGTATTGTGTACTTTCTGTAGTGATTTATTTCAGCAAGAAGCTCCTTATAAACGGCTTCCCTTTCAGCGGATAAATGATCCCCAACTTTGCTATCCAACCCTCTTGACTCTACTTTAAACTCTGCAAAGTATGCAAAGTGGTCTGAAAATGAACATCTTAACGGCGGGGGCAATGTTTCAGTAAACATTACTTTTGCATCCACTGGAACAATAAGGTTAGCATCTATTAGTGCATAATCCAATCGGCAAGCATCGGTCATGGGCCTTTCCTTTCTCCAAGTATTCAATCGCGAGTTGCACGTTACCCCTGCAACCGATATCTGTTCCTCTGGAGTCAATTTACCCAACTGTTGAGTGAGCACAACTATTTCCTCATGCAATACATTCCACGAATCACTCAATCCCCCTTCAATTGTAAATATCTTATAAGGTAGTGACTCTGGTTTGGAGTTTAAATCACCTACTTGAATCACAGCATACCCTGCTTTTTTCAACATTCTCACTATTTTGGCAAAATCCCACGCTTGACACGCTCTATGGGTTGAGTAGCTTGCATCACCATGGCCATAAGGTGCATGCATATGACTGTTTAGTAAAGCTATTGGCAAGCTTTCAGATCTATGCGATTGAAACATAGTGACAGCAATGCTTTTCCCAACATACCAATCACCCCTGAAAAATGCTGATGGACGCCCATTGATGGGAAAGCGATATAGGAAGGTTTCTGTAATGGGAATTTTCGATAAGACACATAACCCAGGACCACTAATTATACCGGCCTTGAAGAATCGTCTGAAAGGATATCTTTCCCTGCACACTTGATCCAAGTACTGCCAATCTTCCTCGCACCAAACTTCTTGCAAAGCAACAATGTCATAATCGTCGCTTGCATCTTCTGGGTTAGCTAACTTGTTGGCAATTGCCCGCAAT
Organism: Candida orthopsilosis Co 90-125; assembly: GCF_000315875.1. NCBI lineage: Eukaryota > Fungi > Ascomycota > Pichiomycetes > Serinales > Debaryomycetaceae > Lodderomyces > Lodderomyces orthopsilosis. The sequence continues at coordinate 1,252,780 of NC_018297.1, forward strand.
CTTTGCTTTCTGTGTTTCGAAACTAATTTTAGGCCCCATGTGTTGAACGTAAGTAGTCGGATGGACTCTCTCTTGCCACTGTCGGTGACCATTCCACCAGGTCTTAAGATTGGGTGCGTGAGAGGTGGCGAAGAATGAATAGTTGTGAGTTGGAGTTAATCTTCATTGTTGTTGCGTCACAGAAATTTGTCAGCATGGTATAATTTGCGACACGACACTGAAGAGTTCTTCTTAGGAGAATGAGCCAGAAATGAAGTTTTACGTACAGGTGAAAAGATATCCTCCTCTAGAATTCAATGTTATGTCTTTCCGTGAAAGATAACCTTTCATCATAATCAGTAGTCAGTGAAATTGGTGCATAGTGATGTGCTGCTTGAAGATTGTCTTGCAGAAAATCACGTTGCGCGAAACTATTTTCAACATACTTAATTAATCATCAATGACATCAGCTGCACCTGAAAATATACCAGTTCCTCCAAAGGAAGTTAAAGACATTATCGAAAAGTCTGTCCTGTATATCCAAAAGAACGGTAAATCTTTTGAAGAAAGATTATTGAAGAACAATAGGAACAGTCAATTCAACTTTTTAAAACCAGATGATGAGTTCCACCAATACTACGTATGGGCTCTACAGTCATACTCGAGCTCACTTGTAGATGATATAAAGGAAACAAAGACAGATAACACGAGTATTGGTGATATCGCCATACCGAAGCCAAGAGATTTGGAGTTTTTGATTGACAATTTCCCTAGTATATGTGAACGAGACTTACAGATCATCAAGACAACGGCTTTGTACATCTCTGTAAACGGGGAGGAAAAGATTAAAGGGCTTTTTAAACATGAAGAGGATTTGGGACGTCATGCACAATTTGACTTTCTTAAGCCACAACACTCGTTGCATACCTTATTTCAAACGTACGTCTCCCAGTATAAATCTGTGAGGCAAGCGTTTTCAGACCAATTCAACCCTGTAAGGAAAGATTTGTCAAATACTTTGGATGATGTGGGGAACACCAGTCTTGCAATTTTGACAAAGGCATATGACAGGGCACAATATAGAAAGCAGAACAAAGTACAAAGAAAAAGACAGGATGAACAACTACTACAAAAAAGGATTCATTTTGCGCTGATTGAATGGCAAGACTTTACGATTGTTGAGTTGGTGAAATTTGATGAAATCGACATGGTTAAAGAATTGAGTACTCCGTTGAATAGGGATGATCTATTAAAACGATCTCTTACGGCAAAAAGTCAAGATATAAAACTACCTAAATCAAAACCAGTTGTCCAAGTAATAGAAGATAAAACCTCAGATGTTGCAAATTCTCCAACTCCCGATGCTGTAGAGCCGCCCGAAAGTGACAATATTAGTCCTGCACCTTTCAAGGGAATGAAGATTAGGGCAGCTGGAACAACAAGATTGAAACAGAGGTCAACTGGAAATGCATCGAAAAAGTCGAGTTCACAATCGAGCTCCATGGAGAAGATAAAATGCCCAGTTACAGGTAAATTGATCCCAGCTGCCGAGTTTGATGATCATTTGAGAAATATTTTGCGAGATCCATCTTACAAGCAACAGCAAGAAAACTATTTGCGCAAAAACTTCAGCTACGAATCCAATATAACAACGGACCAGGCTTTTGATAATATTAAGAGGTTAATGAGGAAGAGGCATACAGAAGAACATGATGGTCGATAAATTAGATTCGAGACGGGAGGGGTTTGGAACTTCTAACTATTTGTTTTAACTGATTGTTTAGAACCTTATTGAGAAATACCGAGCTCAAAACCTATAAATACATTTCCAACGTTAAATAATTTAATTTAGTATATATGCTCTAGTGATTCAACTTTTTTGTGGTCATTAACATTTCGAAAATTCAACCCTTGTCTGAGCTTCAAAGAGTATGCAAAACTTTCAACGGTCGGGATGTGGGTTCGTGACCCACGCAAAAGGTGCGTATGGTATAATTTAGTAAAATGTACAAGTTAAAAGTGTCTTGTGTATTCTATAATCTCTATGTAGTGGGATTCTATTCTCTATGCAAAATATTCTTGAGGCAGCCTGTCTTTAAAGTTCGTGGAGGTACCATTTGGAAATTTCAGTTGAACAATTGACCACGGAATTAAGCAGCATCAATTTAAGCACTAAACACCTTCTAGTCCTTTCTTTGAACTAATTACATCAATTCCAAACAAGTATTACCTTAACTGGCATCGGGTTTAGCAAATGATGCCTTCAATGGTGTTTAGCAAAAACACCATTTATCATCCATGCACCAACATCGAACAATAACTAAATGGCAGGACCTATAAGATTCACTTTATTAGGCTCCAAAACGCCAACTCTTGGTATAGCACCCAACACAATCTACATTCCTTTGATCTTTCAATTTGAACACTGATCTGCCAGGTAGCATACCTGGGGTTTCTGCTTCTCGAGCAATTGTGAATCGAGGTGAATACAATATTATTTGCTGTGGGTATCTTCTCTTGGTAATCATCGATCATTGCCTCAACTCATAATTGTAGTATTTTAGGTATTTGTGGTATTTGTGGTAACTGTCTCCTAACCTGCGATATACTAATTGGAGAAGTGTGACCCAAAAGATCTGTCTCGGTACCCTTAAGGGGGATAAAGGGATAATCGAAATTTGCAACAAACAACAACCCCCTTTTAAGTGAAACCTGCAAAGTGTCAATAAATATGCGAACGCTTTCCCAAGTCACCATTTAGTTGTCATTCGGAAGCAAGCATCCTCAAAACTGGCATTAACATCGATGTCGAACCCACACCCTTTAAAAAACACTCCAATCAAGTGTTTATGGACCAGCTGGCATCTTTACCGATTGGTAGATTTTAGCAACGCATCAATTGTTGAACACACATAGCAAAATATCAAGATCGATTCTCCGTTATATGGTATGTTCTCAATTGAACCATTGTAACTCCTGTCCGTGTTAATTTCCTGTAATTCACAGCGGTGTAGCTAATAATGGTACAAGAGAAAGATTCGTGGTTTCTCTCAAGCAATGATAGCGAAACATCATACTAATATGAAAACCACGGCAAAGCGGATTGTAGGCACTTCGCCATGACATTTGAGCCTAAGTAGTTAAGTAGCAGGTTAAACAAGTCACATTCTTCCTTTGACTCACTCTTGGCCCCTATAAATCTTTCAATATAACAAGGGTGTGTCTTGTGTAAGTTTCAATCAGCTCAATCTGTGGTGTAGATAATTGAAGTACAATTGTATATGTAGTATTGTGCTTGTGTGTACTCTATCTATATAGGTTGATTTATCTCTGTTAGGACAATATGTTGTTAGCTACTGTTTAAATTGTCACTGCCAGGTTGATTGACTTTTATAGTAATTTCTGTGACACTTCAAATTTATGTCTCTATAAATTGTGTCTGATATTTCTAGTTACGACACTTGAAAAATGTCTGAAGAAAGTGCGGAGATACTACCATACCAGACAAAATAGTTACATATGGGTATTGCAAAAGGAGTCAAAATTGAGATATTGTGGTAAAAGCGCAAAATTTGTTTTAGGAAACTCCTCATTCTTTTTTTTTTCACATTTTCGAAGAATCAAATCCTTGAGAATCGGATTAACTTTGATTACCAATTTTGTATGAAAGGATCCCTCAACGTAACAAAAACAAATGTTTTTATAAAAGAATAAAATTGATAACTCAATTATCCGCGAGTAATCGATAAAAACGTCGTTTATTGAGGGAAAGTTACTCTTAATTCCGATACTTTGGTGCATTACGCTAACGAAGTGTTGCAAATTGAGGGGCAGTGCTGTATTCCAAATGGAAGATATAAAGTGTTTGCATCCACAAAATTCCAAAGTGGATATCTTAGGGACTTTGGAACAAACTTCCGAAAAGGATATATATCTGGTACTTCGGGAGAACCGTTTATGTAAAGCGGATATACTTGAAGCACCGTTTTTGGTTGGTTGCGAATAATGGCTGAAGACTATGAAATGTTTATACCGAAGGAAATCAAAATATAAAGTGGGTTTATTTACGCGTTTATAAAAGACTGAGCTTTCACCTAATTACCATATATTGTCATACACTGATGGTAGCTATGAGTGAAATTAATTTAGTCTACCAGGCTGAATACGTAGTAAGCAATTATCACCTTGTAAGAAAAGATGGATTTGACTCATGACAATTTTGTGCGCGTCTATATTCATGCGCAGGTGTGCATGCGTAAACAAAATTTTGAAAATCAAAACAAAACCTCACAAGGAAACCATATTACACTCCATCACAGACACTAATTACTACTATACGATATATATAAAGGTAACACGGATATACCGATTAAAGCCATTAACCACAAACAGAAAGTAATCTACTACGGAGTAAAACGACAATAACATTTCCATAAATCCTCTCATCACAGTAACCATGAATGATAATCGAATCCAACTAGCACGCGAGGGAATCCAAAACAAGCTCAATGAATACGACGCTTTGAAAGTAGAAATGGCCAAATTCTTGGTAATTGTGGACAAAACACTTTCAGAGAAACAAGCCAAGTTTTCCCAGGAAGCACATATTCACCGGCAGCAAACGATTGAACAGAAAAGTACCAACGAAGAATTACGAAGACAACTTGATGCATTATCGCCAAAAGAATCCTCTGTGCAACAAAAAGCAAATGCAGTGATGAAAAAGCTCAAAGAAAATGAGGCGGTGGTTTACAAAGATTGCCAGGAAACGATCGAACTTCGTGAAAAAAGAAGCCAGATAAATGCCCAAATTGAAAAATTAAATGAAGAAAAAGAAAGGGTGCAGGTAGAACTCGAATCCTCATTTGATGCATACGATCAACGAATGCAATCGCATCTTAATCTGGCCTTGGTCTATGGTTTATTTTCTGGAATGAGAATTGAACCAGTAAATGATGACCAAATCAAATTAAGTTTTTTCAATCTTGATCCCAATAATCTTGAACGTAATTTTTCTGTTGTTATGAATCTTGGTGGCGAAGATTATCAAATTGAAGAAACAAGTCCTCAATTACCACGAGATTTTTTGGAAAATGCACAGAAGGAATTGAATCAACACAGGCGATTATCTCGATTTTTACAACAGGTTTGGAGTCAGTTTGACTCACTTGTTTCTCAGTGAATAGCAGAGGAGGGTGTGAAGGGGTTGATTCAGGTATTTGAGTGAAAATGTGCATGCAGACAGAAACGATGCTGTTGGCTTTGGAGAAAGAATGCAAGTTGCGCTTGTCCACTAAGCTGGTGTTTTTTGTTAGGAGAAGTGTCTTCAGTAAGTAACCAATAGATCCTACACTCAGAATCTGCATTATGTTCATATCTTTACGTATTTGTATTTATACTATTTTATTTTTTCAATACATCGCAACTCAATTTCCACCCACGATCATCATCAACCTTGTGCAAGATATTCACTTTCCAAAGTTCCAACAAAATTAATTCTTGTAACGATGGCAATTCTTGAACCCTATATTCTGCCAGACTCCCCGTTTGGTTCTCAAGGCTATATGGATTTTGTAAAGATTGTAAATCGGCTATAATTTTAACAATCTTGGAATACTTTTGAAAATTAATCACTTTACTTGATAAGAAATTTTGTGATGGGATATACTTTGGTATTCCTTCAGTTGTTGTTGTTATATCGGAAATGAACAAATTGATGTATGGTACTATAGGTAATGACTCTCCTGATGATAACAAATTACGAATCTTGTTTCTATAAGTTGAATAATTTTTCTCCATACTTATAATCGAGGACAAATATTGATACAAGTCGACGTATTTCTGCAGTAATGTTGTCCATAAATCATCAATCCTTGTAATTAAATGACTTTGTAAAGCAGTAGTGATCGCTGCTAAACCATTAAAGTTTCGCAAGTATAGTGACGAGATTGCAACCTTGAGCCAAACTTTTAGAGTATTGACTCTTTCTTTCATTGATGAATTCGGTTGTAAAATTGATTCCAAAACGTAATTTGATAAACAGTTAGTAAACAAGAGGGATAATCTAACGTTTGGCGATAGTCTCAAATGAGCTCTTTTGTTGGTGAAGTTTTGATTCAACAATTCGTCCGGTTTGATTGAACAGAAAATGTTTGATTCAATCAATGTCAATTGTTTGGCAACTTCCAACGCATTGAAATCTAACAAGTTGGGCCTGTAATTCGATAATACCCAATTTTGTTCACAAACAATAGCGAAATGGGACAACAAATTAGACAAGTTCAATGGTTTGTACGAGGACAAGTACTTGGCTGAACACCAACTATCCTTCAAGATTGATCTATATGTCATGATGATTTTCTCAATCGTGGCAGTTTGTGTTAACGTGAGCAAGGAGTTGGACGGGGTGGCTCCTGAGGGTAATGGCAAAGATTGCCTATTAGATGCATTGGAGCTAACTCTTGACAAATCATAGTCGCCATCACTCAAGGATTGGAAATCCAATTGACCCAGGGTGGAATTCAACACAATGTTTCTTTCAACCAACTGTTTAGTTGGTTTGGTACGTCTTGCTCTATTTTCAATCAAAGGGTTTGTTGATAACTTAGCACCAATCTCAATCAATTCAAGTGCATCAAGTGGCAAGATGGGGCTCACACCTTCATTGAAGAAATTGATCATGGTGGTTAAGAGACTATAATCGGAATCTTGATTCCAATAACTTTCCATCCATAGTTGAAACATCTTAACAATCAATTTTCTTCGATTTTTCAACCTTAATGCCAAGTTAATATCTTCAACTTGTCCGCGATTAGCTTCAAATCTAGCAACCAACTCCTCAATCAAGTCCATACCATTGGCGAAATTTCTGAAGCAGATGAAAAAAGTGGAGACGTAGAAATATTCAGGTGGTGATTGTTCATTTGTAAGCGTGTAAACCAATCCTTTAAAGGATCCACCAAGAAAAAATCCATTTTTATCAGTTAATAACTCATTCTTGAGGTTCTCGTCGTTGTTGCTTGTTAAATCGCCCCCGCCCGATGTAGATGTGAATGGTTCGAATTCAGCTGCTGAGGCTGTAAATGGTGAGTCTTCAAAGTGTTGCAACAAGCTCTGTCCACTTTCGGTGATTCCCAATTCACCACTTTTACCTGATCTAACCATGGAATAACGATTAGCTTTATAAGGTTTACTAGCTGCCAGGTTGGTTTCAACTGGTTTACCTTTGGTTGCTTTAATACCCTTCATGCATCGTCTGACAAAGTCTTGAGGTTCAATTCTCATTTTCAAATAATCAGGATAAGATCTTTCCGAATTCAATTTGAAATCACCAGTTATATCAAGCAATTTTCTCACCGAAGCAACCGTATGTCCAACGGCTTTAATCATCTTGGCTGCAATTTGAAGTAGATCTCCACCTTCTTGTGTATAAAAGTAATCTCTATTTCCATCGAAATTTTTCACACCACTGACATCGCCTTCGTTTATAGTCTTAACGACTAAGCTCTTCACTCCTGTAACCAAATCGCTAACCAATGATAACAACCCATCTAATGAATTATCCAAATCGTCGGGTTTTTGCAAGCTGAAATCAGACCCAGTCTTGGATATAAACAAGAGCTCTCGAAGTAATAATATGATTTGATGAGCCAAAGTTTCTAAAATTTCACATCCAACTTGATTGTGTTCAATTAAATCCATTCTTCCAATTATCAATCCCAAATACGAATACAATATGCCATTGATTTCGGTAATTCTTTGCTTAGCCAATGGTGGGTCTTCCAAGAGGGGATAATTGTTCAAATCGTCGTGTAATTTCCGTTCATTAGCTCGTTTCACAATTTGTTTGCTTTCAATTGACCATACTTCTAAAAATTCAGTAGCTTTTCTTGTCACTTGATAAACCATCAATGTTAAAATTTCAATCTTGCTGAAATTTGATGTACCTTTGAACTCATTAGCTTTGACCATTAAGTTGTACCAATCAGCTAGTAATGATTTACGTGCTTTACGGACAACTTGTCTCTTTGTTACAATTTCATTGGATCTTGACAAACAGTCCGTTTGTTGAAGGAGGACACGAACACCATCACGGATAGAGTTCACAACACGAATGGAGAAAGTGTAGCGACCTTTTCTATTTCGGTGACTCAATGGATTCATCAAGAATTTCCCACATGCATGAAACAATGGCTTAATGTAGTGACTATTTGGTAATGCCTCATTTTCTTCCTCCTGTTCTTCAACCTCTTCATCTTCAAGTTTGTCTTCATCTTCGTCCTCTTCCGATGAATCACGTTCAGCAACTGCGGTTGTAAAATAGTTCATTGGTATCCACCCTCTTTCTAATGATTCAATAAGAGTCACTTCACCCCATCCAGATTCATCAATTGTATGTACAAATGCCAAGTCATCCTTAGCAAATGATAAACATATGGAGGAGTCCGACTCTGATTGTAAAGTTGATGAATCAAATGCGTGTAATGCCCGAATAAACAATGAAGATAAATCTTCTTCCTCTTCCAAAAGATCAACAGATTTACTTTTAGGATTCAAATCATTCGTTGAAGGAACTTCTTTATTCAGATCATATATGATATTGAGACCACCTTGTTCAGACAAATTGGCGTTGGATTTGTTGTATAATTTGAATTTTTCCTTTGTTGGTGTTTCAATTAAATCTCTTCGAACAGGCACTTCCTCGTCGCCACCGACCAATGATCCTCTTAGATTATAGCTTGATGAATTATTATTCCAAGCAATATTTGTCGAAGAAGTGGAGGACTTGTCATCAAAATCGTCATGGTTGATTGAGTTTTGACTCCGCGTACTTGATGCCCTACTACTCACTGAACTTAGTTCCGAATGTTGGTCATTTTTTAAAACTGAGCTTGCCGCATCGTCAGTATCATAGTGCGATTTATTGTGGTGAAACAATTCCGGTTTAGTGTGAATGTCCTGACTTGTCCTTTCTGTAATCTTCGTGTAGTAAGTACTGGTTCTATCAGAAATATTATTCGTCGTTTGATTCTGGCCCTGGCTTTGACTCTGACTCTGACGCTTATGATTATTATTTGCCCTTTCAATGTTTTGTTGAAAATTGCTCATAAATTGTGACGAATTCTCTGATGCAGTGGCGTTTTGTAATTTCATTGAAAGTCTCTTGAACTTTTTAGATAATTTTCTTTGAGGGAGTGATGCTGTCGTCTGTTCAATTCCAGTTTGAACAAATCCATCAGGTGATACAATTGGAGTTTTATCGGTATTAGTAGCGGCATTTGTAAGTACAGGTGTAGCATCGGTGTCCAATGGGTCCAACAATTGTGTTGCTGAATTATTTGAGCTTTCATTAGTTGAGGGAGTCAAACTAGATCTGCTACCAGTAGCATTAGTTTGTGATATGTTTTCTGCATTTAATCGTGTGTTTGCTGTCATAAAGGTTTGAATAGTCTGGGTTGATCTATCAGCTATGAGACCATTTCGATCCTCATCATTGTTCACTCCATCATGTGAAACAGTCTCATCGTCACTTTGACCATCTGACTCATCTGAGGTAGCACTTACCTCTTCAATTTCGTCAACACTGTTCTCTTGAGTATGTTGTGGTGGCTGTTCTTGTTGTTGCTCTGCTTCGTCTTCGTCTTCGTCTTCGTCTTCGTCTTCTTCCATTATAGCATTAGACTCTGGTACAAATTCCGTTTGAATTGGGGAATAAACACTTGATGCTACACTAGCATGTTTTATACCTTGAGAATAGTTGTAAGGACTTGACTGTTCCATGATACTTGCACTGTAACTCCTTGTGTATCTTCTGTGTTTATACCTTGAGTGTCGTGTGTGTATGTGTGTATGTGTGTGTTGTATTAGTGGTTGTAAGATTCCAACTAAAAGAAAAAAAAAAAAGAAAAAATTTTAAGATAACGCGATTTCTATTGAATATGAAAATACAAAATAGGAAATGAAAACCATTATAAAGAGATGTTACAGATTAGTATGTATATAAATGTAACTTTGACTGACTATGTTTTAGTAAGTAAGTAACAGCAGCCAATATAGGAATTGTGGATCTACATTGAAATAGTATAGAATGTTTGCCTGTATGTTTATAAACTGATTATCTACTGTAGTACGGCTTATATATTAGCTACTGTGTTTTATTGTGTATTCTGTGTATGCGTGTTGTTTCTATTTCTGTTGCAGAAATGTCGTGTACTTTGTGTTACTCAAAATCTTGTTGAATACATTTGCATTACGTCAAACATAAGATTAGCATATAACAAACAACTAAAATGTATAGACACACCCTTGATACGATATACATATGCAATGCTCTCAGTAGCTAAAACACTCAATCAAATGCATATCTTATACTGTAACTATTGTACAATACAAAAGATTATATAATGTTATTATGAAGAAGGGAAAAGAAGGGAAAAGAAGGAGACGCGTCTCCAGAATAAAAACAAAGACGAAAATCAAAAACATAGTCATGTGATCAATTCTTTAGTTTATCTCACCGGTAAATGTTGTTCTCTGTCTATTATTCATCTTCGATAGAGTTTGGCGATCTCATTCTGATTACAACACAGTGGTGTACTAGTAAGTACACTTGCACACTTTTTTTTTTCAAGGACAGTTGGCAATCTCATATTCATGTTTACTTTTCTACTTCTATGGGGTGTGTCAAGCTAATGGGATTCGTATAATTGTATAATTATATACTTGTATAGTTAGAGTGATAACTTTGACGGAAGTGTTCTACAGTGGGTTGTGTGGGGGGAGGGGGAGGAAGGTAGGAGGGGAAGATCAATCGATTGTACGCAAGATTCTTTACACAATTATTGTAGTTGTAACAACTCGAGAGTTTACCAGAACCAATTTTCGATGCGAAAGAAATTTTTGTTGAGTTTTACTGAGAAGGAAAAAAATAAAGAAACAGAGAGACTCAGTGAAAACACATAATACAACATTATATTTCACCAGCCCACACAACATACAACATACAACATACACCCCACTCTACTCCATATGGCCAAAACTAAGAAGAAATTAGGCAAACAAGAGAATAAGCCTACTCAATCTACTAATGTCGAACCCAGGCCACTTAAATCTAAGTCAACTGCACCGACTACTCATGCGAAAAGTATATTCACCAACTCACCAGTCTATGACTTATTGCATTATTTTGAAAAAGCACCCGACCAATGGGCAGCAAGATACATCCTCATCTTAAGTTCGATTATACTACGAACTGCAGTGGGTCTAGGTGGTCACTCAGGCTACAAAACCCCACCAATGCATGGTGACTTTGAAGCACAACGACATTGGATGGAACTAACAATCAACTTACCAACTTCTCGTTGGTATTTTTTTGATCTTCAATATTGGGGATTGGACTATCCACCACTAACTGCTTATCATAGCTGGATATTGGGTAAAATTGGCTCAACTATCAATTTCAATTGGTTTGCATTGAATTCTTCACATGGATTGGAAACTGATGATTTAAGGTTTTTTATGAGAGTTACTAGTATTATTAGTGAATTGATTTGTTATATTCCCGGAATCTTATTATTAGCCAATATATTTGGCAAAAAGTTTAATCTAAGTCGAATGGATCAAATAATATTTGCCTTGATTATTTTAACTCAACCACATTTAGTGTTAATTGATCATGGACATTTTCAATATAATTCTGTCATGTTGGGTTGCTTTATTTATGCAATTATCGAATTGGTGCAAAACCACTTGGTGATGGCTAGTATATGGTTTGTTAGTTGTATCAATTTCAAACAAATGGGATTATACTATTCAGTATTTATCTTTTTCTACATATTGAGTCAATTGGAAAACTTTAAAGATTTGGTATCGGTGGGATTGTCGGTCATTGTCACTCAATTCATTTACTTACTTCCCTTTGCCTCCAATTGGAAAACAACTTTACCACAAATTGTTCATCGTATATTCCCATTCAATAGGGGTCTATTCGAAGACAAAGTTGCTAATTTCTGGTGTACAACCAATGTGTTGGTCAAATATCGAGATTTAGTTTCGTCATCACAACTTTCCCAATTGGCATTAGCAGCTACATTATTATCGATTATTCCAATTAATGTCTACATTTTCTACAAATTGAAAAGTACATCATCAGCCAATAACAGAAGCTACAATGACAGCTACAATGACAGCAACAATAACAACAACAACAACAACGACAGCGACAGCGACAAAAGACGTATATCGGCAATGTTGTATGGATTTGCCTACAATGCTTTATCATTTTATTTATTTTCTTATCAAGTTCATGAAAAGTCGATTCTACTTCCCTTGTGTCCAATTTTACTACTTCTTTTAATTAATCCTCACGATATCACCGTCATACAATGGATCAATAATGTGGCAACTTTCAGTTTATATCCATTACTTAAAAAGGATGATTTGATATTACAATATTTTGTAACATCCATACTAATCAATTGGTTAATTGGGTTCAAGCATGTTATTCCTTCATTTAAATCTTTCAATTTGAACAATTTGGTGATTTGGATAACTTATATTGCGATGATTGTTTATCATTTTGTTGATTTCACCTTTGATCCACCAGCAAAGTATCCTGACTTGTGGGTAATTTTGAATATTGCCATTTCGTTTGCTGCTTTTGGGTATACCTGGCTATGGTTAATATATAAAATAGTCAAATTGTAAGTGATAAATCAAAATAGTGTCACACTCATTAGCAATTGGGCTCTACTTTGAAATTGGAGATTGTGACTCATGGTTGGACTTCATGAGAAAATATGCAGAGAACTCTGCATTGAGTTTAAGCTCCAAGTTTATACATTGGTTATTTCATTGGACGAGTAAATCTGCACTGGTGGTACCTGACGAGGTAAGAGTACTTTGGCGAAGCGATAAATATCGAAATAGCGTCACGGAATCTTATAGTCTTGTATAATGGGACTTTTGTGGGGTGTGATTTCACTGAAGATGAGATTATCAGCAAGCTTTTATCCAAACTTGAAGGTGCGGTGGAGTCAAAATTTGACGATTTCAAAAGTGAAGAGTTGGACTAGATAGCACTAACCCATTTTCCAAAAGAACCTTTAAATAACGGAAGCAGTGATATAATGGAGAAATCTTGGTAGTTCAAGGAAATAATCCTAGCAAGAAATTGCCAGATATGTCTGTATATGGCATTGAAATCAGTAGATCCACCTGAGTATCCACCTTGGAAACTCAATTAAACGAATTCCTCACCCTTACAAGAAAATACTCCGAGGTCTTGTCCAGTGGTAAACGAATCACATCAACAGAACAAGAATTATTACGAATAACGGGAAGATTATTCTTATTAAGAGGGAAACTAAATCTTTATTCGGAACTTATC
>NC_018297.1:1266501-1281536 GCF_000315875.1 Candida orthopsilosis Co 90-125
CATTTTTATGAAAATATGAAGATAAAAAGGAAAAGGAAAGACGAGGAAGGTGATATCTTGTATATATGGTATAGAATAAAATGTAATTGAATGCTTGTACATATAAATCCATCTAGTTTAAACTACAAGGCATATACCTTCTATTCACTTGATCCCTTAACAACGAATCCAATCTCCTGTAGATGTTTGTTTTTCACCACCGGCATAGATCAAACTTTCAGCTATTTCGTTCCTTAGAAAAACCATCTCCACTTTTTTGGGAATCACCATGGAATATGTTTGGAGTTAACGCCATGTTAGTTTCAACAAATCTACTAGTGTGAGCTTTAGTTGTGATGGGGTTGCGAAAAGATCTGGGGTATGGAAGAGTCGATTGCAGTGGGACGGCATGAGATTTGATAACTTCTGTGGATTCTGGGGCTTTAGTGGGTAGCTGGGGGGGGGAGGTTTTATTGAAATCTAGCGGGCACTAGTGGTTGAGGTGACACTAGCAGGTTACAGAGTGATATCTCCAACTCCCGCAAAACTTTTTACATGCTATTGTTAGTATTGTTTGTATATAAGATTGCCTATGTAAATTGAATACTCTGATTGGAACTGTTTCGTTGTTGAATGTGGTAGATTTTGGTGATGTTGCAGCAAACGGGAAAAGGGTTCAAAATCCCCCCCCTCAACTCATCACTAACAACTGACTAAAAGTGACTCAAAACAGTAACAACATCCCATATTATGAGGTATTTTCAACTGATTCATTTGCTGTACATCACGATGTTTCAATTACTGATATTGATTTGGATGTAACTGAACCTACCAACAAATAACACTTGAACTATAGAAGTTTATACGTATCTGAACAAAACATTGAGGTCACTTATGCCAATGGAACATTATCAATTGAGTCGCTCACTGAGTACAAGTCGAAAGAATACTTTGGCATCGCATTGACAAAACCCTTATCACAGGTAAAGTGTTTGTCAACATCAGTCGCAATTTCAGTTTCACACACCGTGACCTTTCTATTTATGAGAGTGAGGGGATATTCAAGTTAATTCGTCGGTTATCCCAAGTAGAAACTAGTAGCGGCGAGATTACTTGACGAATAAATGACCAAATTGAAGCTTTGGAGATGTGCGATGTTGTGAGATTGTATTTAATTCCGGCTTGAGTGCTTTTAAACTAAACCATTATGCTGATATAGAACCATACACGAATAAAATAGATAGTTTGTAGGTCCTTTGATTTTTATTACAATGAGGTTTATCTCAACACTAACCAACCTCAATTAAGGCAATTTGTCCGAGTGGTTAAGGAGAAAGATTAGAAATCTTTTGGGCTTTGCCCGCGCAGGTTCGAGTCCTGCAGTTGTCGTTATTTTTTTTTATTTTTTAACAACTAACTAATTGCAAAAGATAGCTATAGCTACTTTGATCCAACAACTAAACACTCTTCATTGACAACATTGTCTTGCTTGGAGCTTATTGAGATGTAGGTACTAAATTTTGGCTAAAGAAGTATTAATGTAAAGGGGTTTAAAATGAATAAAATTCTTGCAACCAATATTGTAAGCAAAGATTACTCTTGAGGCAGTATGAGAATTCTAACTGTTCCACACATTCCGAACTCTCAACTGTCAGGCTCAACACTGCCAGCAGATAATGTATCAGCTGGAATAGCTTTGGAGAGCATATTGAACGGAATGAAAAGAGAACCCCCGGAGTATGAAGCAAATACATCTTCAAACACGAAAAGCTCAAGTGACATCAAAAACGAGACTAATATGGTCACAAATCCTATGGATGAAGAAGAAAGTAGTGATGAGGAAGAATTCTACCTGTTAGATCCAAACCAAATAGAGTTTGATACCCTGGTATTTTGTGGTCCAATTGAAAAGGGGAGAGACATAGACCCCTTCTCTCTTGAATTATCGTTTAATATATTAGCTCAAGAGCATCTTGAATTTGAATTTGAAGCAGGTTTGGACCAAGAGAGAAGCAAGCAGAAAGCATGTTTATCTAATGTTGAATCTTGCCTTGCCGATTGTGAATTGGAAGCTGATTCCATCCCGGTGGTCAATTTCGATGTACAAGATCTTGAAATTGAGACAACAAAACTGAGAATTCGGTATTTATTGGTTGAGAGAGAAGCTTGTTGCCTTTTGATCGAGGCACTAATTCGCCAAATATCAAATTTGAAGAGCATTGTGGCTTGTCTTGATGATTGTATTCTTTCTCCAATTTTGGATGAGTTACTGTCAGAAGAAGATGAACAGAGTATATAGAGTGAAAGATTATTGGCTTTGCAATATTTGGGTTGATGCTTTGCAAATCAACAATAGAAGAAAATGGGAGCTAGGTACTCAACTGATTATCCTAAATAAGCTAAACGTATCTTGTCATTTGATTGCTTTAGACAACTTCATTGCTTTTCTTTTCTCAAATTAGGAAGGGGTTTTATTAGCTGCAATTTGTGTACCTAGTATTTTTGTTTATTAAATGACGACGTCTGTCGTAGTAAATAATTTTGATCGGTAACTTAGCTGTTTTTTGTGGATCTCTTGAGGTAAGCAGATATTGTAGCGAATAGGTTATAAAATACCTATAGTCTCGTCATTGAGCACAAACTTATTGTGTAGGCGATCTTCATTTGTTGGGAAAACAATTTGTAAATTTTATGTACGACTTTTAGAGAATGAAAGAGTATAATAATTAAATCCAAGCACAACTTACACAATGAAACATAACTGAAGGAGAAGTATCTAGTTATAAATACTGAAACATACCTAAAGTTCCATGAAGTGAAATACGGTTGCCTGTCAAACTAATTTTGAGACCCAATTACTGTTTTAATTTTCTTACAAATTGGTTGTGAAATCACGCTAATTTCCTTTCTTAACACACAAACACCAATTGCCTTTTTCAGATTTCTGTAAAATTTTCATTCTCTTCCGTGTAGTACATTAATATGAAATGGCATATCATCACCAATTTCTTTCCAAGATCAACAACTTCGTGATGAAGATTTATGTTGAGGTTGGCTAATTACGATGTTTCAAGAGAAACACAAGATTGATTGTCTTTTATGAATCAATCCCCTACCTTCTAAAACTTTTGGGGTAGCTTCTCCATCTCAGGGCAACCAAAATAAATTTTGGGGCTTTTTATGAGTCTATGTAGCTCTTGTGGTCTCCCCCCTACGTTGGTTTTCCACTTATTTAACGGTTTCAAAAATTGATGCCCCATTTTTGGTATAATTTGCTTTTTGCACCTAAATCTAGGTTTGGAATAGCCCGAGAAGGAACAGAAAGTCCCCAATATGCACCACGAGTGTGTTAATGACAACCACAAGGAAGAATAGGAACTTACACTATTGTAGTCTAACCTATGTATGGGAAAGTAGATGTTAGCTGCGAAAAAAAAAAAAAAAAGATACGTGATTAGAAAAAGGGCACCAAATTCAGTGCATATAAGAGACCTCATTTTTCTTCAAGCCTACATGATTACAAATGCCAATGCAGTAAGAGTACAAAATGATGGAGTGAGTGAGTTAATAAGATAACAATTTCCAAGCGTTCCATTGTTTTGATGGTACTAGTAGAATATCAGTTTCAATATTCTTAATTCCGTGTGAAGGGGAGGCCTGATGTTGTATGAAGAATACAATCACGTAAACTTTATAAGAGAAAAGAACAATTTTCGGTAGGTCCAGTCTTGTTCTATACAGAAGCAAGGGGAAAAGAACAAAAGCTTACTTTTCTCCTCTTACAACCCCCCTCTTACACCACACTCTTTACAACTCTTCTTTTTTTCATTGTAACAAGTAACGTTGACAAGACTAGAGACATTAAACTGAAATAAGATGATCACTTACTTCTATTGTGTGTGACGTTATGGAGTTTTAGATCTATTCTTTGTCATATATGTGTCATTGGTTTTGTAATATGATATGATATATGATATGATTCGATATGGATGAATATCATATGTTTTTTGTTTGGTTTTTTTTATTGTATTAGTATTTGTGTTAGTATTTGTGTTATTAATGTTATTGGGTTGCCTATTATTATTGTTGTGTCATGTTTTATCATCTCACGACACTCTGTACACTCACTCACACATTTTTTTGGTTCAACACCAACACCTATACTAACCAACACATTAAACTACGTAGATTAGATTTATATTCCTTTATTAATAACCCGTTCTTGTTCATCCACAGCACATTATATACACATACATACACACTGACCGCTGATACACACCTAATCAGAAGTTACCCACAGCCATACATAGTCAAAGTTTAACAACAACTAACGTTTATATTAATTATTCTTGTTAAAGGATTAGGAAATAAATTTTATATTACAAAAATTATAGGGTGATATTGATAAACTTACAACCAACCAACAAACTACAGTCTAACTGCACACACACACTACCCCCCCAACTTTCCTTTTTTCAAAGACGCAGTTGCATTGACTACATCATCTATCTATTCATACATTATATATACTAATTCAACATTACAATAATGACTAAGGGGGACACAAATGAAAACCAAAAAAGTTCGTTGCTGCCAGTGTCTAGCAAGTCACAGCCACAATTAACTTCTTACAGTGCCATGGTAAGCACAGATGAAAAGGAGAAGACAAACAATTCGCAGCTGCAACAACAAAACAACGGAGTACCAGATTTTTTAGTTTCGAAAGTCCTTGGTAAAAAGTTGGATGTCGAAACTGTTAGAGATAAGTTGGAAGAGGAAACCAATATTTATACCAAAGGAGTCAAGGATACCGATGTGGATTGGTTTCTTAGAGATGCATCTATGGACCCCACAATTCCATTACCTAAACATGTTTCCAATACCACCACTACTGAAAACGACGACGACAACAAGAACAAAGAAAAGGTTACACCGACCATTACAGAACCAGCAGCAACACCACTGACTCCCACTCGGTCAGTCAATTCACATTTGAATACAGACATCTCCAATTCCAACGATGCAATTGTAACCAAAACAAAACCATCAATCTCACCTGTACAAGAAGAAAATATCCATACAAGGTATACGCCTCAAACCTCAAGTCACAATGATAATCATTCTGTTAAAACTAGAAGAAGAAGTAGTACTGGAGGAAGTTCAGGAGGGTTTTTTTCCAAATTAAAAGGGAAATTCACCAAAGAAAGTAACGAACATTCACCAGTAACAACAAAGCCATCAAATGACCATTTGTTCAAGACCGACTACAATATGACCAAGCCAAACACATCTAAACCTATACATGAGTCAGGGCTGATGAGCTCTCAAGAAACGTCTTCGAAGACTGTAACTCCATCAGCATCCGGTTACGAACCATCAAAATTGGAAAGGACTAAAACAGCTCCGCTTCCATCGTCTACTACATCACATCCAGATCCAAGGCTCGAAGAATATATCAGATTCTATAAGCAAAGGGATCTCCGTCGTGGGTCTACTGCCTCGAGTGCTTCAAACAGTAGTGATACATCTACCAAACATAGTGTATTAGTCAATGGATACGATAGTTCAAGTTATGGTGAGAAAGTTGGTGGACTGCCTTATTCACAAAATGAATCCACGTCTACTCGACTTTCCCATTTTTTGAGGCGAAAGAGTTCGGTCAAAGCTGAAACAAATTATCCCCCTTCAAATGTACCATCCTCGGCAACAACAACAGCAGCATCGACATCGTCTTTACTGATGAGCCCCCCACCTCTTGCAGATAATCTTGAGCTAAATCCAGCATTCAAAGGATTGAAGCCACTAAAGAGGGTGGCATTTCACTCATCCACTTTCTTGATTGACCCCCCACAACAGATTCCATCGCGTACGCCTCGAAAGGGAAATGTTGATGTACTCCCAAATGGACAGGTGAGGATAAATCCATTGACTGAAGAGGACAAGGAAGCTATTGAGAAATCGCAGATGGGATTGGGTGGTGGAATTGTTGTTGGTGGTACAGGGGCGTTGGGTTACATACCCAAGGATGCTCCCAAAGATGTAGAGAAGAACAACGAGGAACTGGATGGTGATGAAGCGGAGAAAGAATCCCAAGGAGCTTCATCTCAGGATGAAGATGAGCCAGCGATTGACCAACATGCAAAGAATATTGCCATTGACAAGTTTATGGTTCACCATCAACCGATGAACTATACTGTTCCGGTAAAAAAGATGGCACTCGATACAATGTATTCTCGTTGTTGCCATTTACGTGAAATCTTGCCAATTCCAGCCATATTGAAACAAATTCCAGAAGGTTCAATGGCCCCACTACCTGTTTTGCAACTTCGTAATCCTCACCCAACAATGATAGAGGTGCAAACGTTTGCTGATTTTGTGCGTATTGCTCCCATAGTATGCGTTTCATTAGATGGTGTCAATTTGTCAGTTGAGCAATTCAAGATCCTTTTATCGGCTATGAGTGCAAAAAAGCAATTGGAGAAATTGAGTTTAAGAAACACCCCAATAAATCAAGAAGGATGGTCTTTGTTTTGTTGGTTTTTATCAAGAAATACTGTGCTTAACAAATTGGATATAACACAATGCCCAGCTTTATCTGTCAATGTCTTGAAAAAGAAGAAAAAGAAGGCTCAAGCTGACTCCAAAAAATATGAAGAGGATTTGGAAAGAATGACCTGTAACAAGGATAATCGATCGGACGTTGATTGGTCATTGTTTGTTGCAACTTTAGTGGCGAGAGGAGGCATCGAAGAATTAATCATGACTGGTTGCTGCATTACTAACGTTGAGATATTTGAAAACTTGATTGAGTTGGCCGTTCTGAAGAAAACATCACGGTTGGGATTAGCTTTCAATAACTTGACTCCAAGGCACATTAGCATTATTGTCAATTCGTGGATATTTGGTGATTTTGCGAGAGGATTAGATTTGGGTTACAATGACTTTTCTAGTACGAAAACTTTGAAGATCTTTTTGGATTTTACCAAACGGCCAGACTATGAGAGAATACTCCTGAAGGCAACCCTTTCATTTTTAAGTTTGAATTCAACCAATTCCGTTTTCAATGATGCATTCAAGGAGGTTTTTGAAAGTATATTGATGAGATTACCGAACTTGAAATATCTTGATTTTTCAAACAATCAAAGATTGTTTGGCACTATGTCGAATTCACAAGATACGAATTCAACTAATGTGAATACAAATGAAAATGCCACTGTTGCCTATTTCACCTCAAAATTGCCCCTTTTCCCAAAATTGACGAGATTGCATTTGGAAAATGAAAATTTCAGCCAATCTTCGATACTTCAAATTGCTAATATTTTACCATTTTGTAAAAACATGGGATATTTTTCCATTCTTGGAAACTACGTCGATTCTACATCAGCTTCAGCCTTGGTTAATGCAACGAAAAATTCAAAGACCTTGATAAACTTGGACTGTAATTCAGAAGAGTTTCCGGAGTTATTCAAAGAACGCATTGGGCTATACACAATGAGAAACATGGAGAGATTATTGTACGATTCAAAACAAGAGGAATTGCCGTCAACTGCGGAACTGCCTTTGAAGGAAGCTATAACACAACCGGAGTCGTTGACAGAACAATTGAACAACATCTTGGCATTGAAAGCTCAAAAAAAATT
Source organism: Candida orthopsilosis Co 90-125 (assembly GCF_000315875.1). Classification (NCBI taxonomy): domain Eukaryota; kingdom Fungi; phylum Ascomycota; class Pichiomycetes; order Serinales; family Debaryomycetaceae; genus Lodderomyces; species Lodderomyces orthopsilosis. The sequence goes on from NC_018297.1 coordinate 1,274,121, forward strand.
AGACTTATCATCCCCCGATGTGGTTAAGCTCTTTAGTCGGGCTAATGCAATTAGAAAGAGTTTGAAGGAGTCAATTGAAGAATTGCTCAACTTACAGTTGAAAAATGCACTAGACCTCGATGGGAAAGAAACACTTATTCGTCTCATTTATATTGATTCAAGTATTGAAAAGGGATTGCAATTAATTGATCCAAACTTTGCTCATGATTTCGGAACCAAAGCCAATATGTATCTTGTAAAAGTAGGCGAAGGACAGAACCGAACAATTGATCGCCCAGAGCTTCATGACGATGGTGAAAAACATGCAGAAGCTGGAATTCATTTAGAACCCACCCAGGCGGTTCCTGCTAGCAAGTCCCCATTGGTGTCTAGGTCTAGTTCGAAAACTAATTTGGCCAATTTGGATAAACAAGAGGGATCAATGTTGAAATTATCAAGATTGAATGATTACCACAAGATAGAACCTGGAGAATCGGATATGTCTGGTGATGACGCAAGGAAGAAATTGATGAACGTCAACCTCTCCGATTTGGATAAGGTGATCAGTTACTTGGACGATTTGAGAAGTAAGGGTATCTCATTAGAGAAGGTGTTCAAGCACAGGGTTAAAGAAGGAGAGACCGAAAAGCAAGAGCTAAGTTTTGAAGCACTACATCTGCAATTGAAAAAGTTATCAAAAGAAGGTATTGAGAAACAAGACATATCTTCGACAACTAAAGACATTAGTGATGAGATAAAGGATACTGAAGGGAAAGATTCAATACTTAGTAAAACCTACGATCAAGTTTTGAACAATTTGACAAACTGATTATTGTGCAGTTTATAGTAGGCTTTTTATTTATTAATTAATAAACACTTTATTTGAGCCTGTTTCAAGTATTCTTTTAACCTCTGCCTCAAGGTGACTTTATCTTTGATTATCAAAAATCGTCTTCATCGTCACCGTCCGAGCCTAGTACAGGGTCTACCTCTCTTCCACGACGCTCGTGATTATCATCATCATCATCAGAATATACGTCATCCTCTTCATGATTTCCACCCTCATACCCATTCTTCTCAGCTTCTTCAGCCAAATCCTCACAAGCATCAATCCAATCACTATATACATCAACCGGTTGACTTAAACCGTGTATTGCCGTTTGAAAATTTTGTCCACAAATCTTACAATGTAATTCTCCTAATAGATTCTTTTTATCCAATGTACATATTACTGATTTCTCATGATTACAAAATAGACAAGTGAATTGGACATCCAATGTTTGCTTGATCTTTTTGGCTGGTTTACGCGTCGACGATTTTCTTTTACCCATGGTTTTGTTATGCTTTAAGTCTGGTTATTATATGTGCAACAAGATATGATGTTATAGGCTCGATATTTTGTGAGGATGGATCTTTGGGTGTGGTTTCAAATAGAGTTGCCTTTTAAGTCGATGGAACTTGTTTTTCTAATTTGAATTTTTCAATCGAATGTCAAGATTAGTTTTTGTGTCGTGAATTTTGCATTCGTACTTTGATGACTTTATACATAAACTAGAGATTCCCCGCCTTGGAGAGAGTCCCCGAGAAAAAGATCGTAGAGTCATCCAAGATATATCTATTTAACATGGCATATGCTGAATACGTAATATTCAAATAGTGGCAGCACAAGCAATCAATAAACGTTGGTTTAGGTTGATCATTCGTGAATCATTTGCCTTGCTTTTTTCTTCAATCTCATTTCCAACCTCATTTTCTCAAATCGCATCTTATCGGCTCTATCATTGGTCGGAGCGTCAACCGAATTCAAATTATATCCATTGGTGGATATTGACGAATCCACGCTAGATCTTGCGCTATTACTATCACTAAATTCGCTACTGTTTCTGTAACCCAAGGAAATTTTGAGCCCAGGATTGTACTTTTTATTCAATTTGTTTCCGTATTCAAATAATTTCAAATCGTCATTTCTTCTCTCATAAAGCTTCATTGCATCTCGATACAAGACATGAATGTACAAATCCCTATTTGAAGGTAAAGTAAATTGCGGTATGGGATAGTGAAGAAGTAAAGATAAACATTCACTAAAATCTGAAGTAACTAGCTCTGTCTTTTGCTGAATTAAAAGCTGGATTACCAAGAATATGAGTACCTCAAGAAAATATGTCGTTCCTGTTGTTTGATTACCCTGAGTTTGGGTCGCAATCAACTTATCCCATAGTAAGCTCGTTGTTTCCAAGTCATTCCCTAGTTCCCGAATCAAGAGCAATCTGAGATAACGAATAATCCACAACTGAGAATCTAGCTCGAGTTTAGTCGTCAATGTGTAGTGAATAAATTGATCAACCTTCATGAGATAGGCATTGAATAAATCAATCAGTTTTGTTAGTTCAATTTCTGATTCGTACAATGTTGTCGCAATGCCACTTGTAAAGACAAATTTGTTGAAAATATTGAAAAGATCGTGACCTAGAAAACGCATATTATATAAGCTCAATATCACCATTTCATCAGGGGAGTAGCGTGCTGAGTTTAACTGATCTTGATCCAACGTTATGGATTCTTTGTACAAGTTCATGTGAATTAAGCCCAATATTTCATGGAATCCTTGTTTGTAGCCAACTCGAGGGTGACATTTACACCAAACGTAAAGAACCTCTATCAATTGTCTTTTGATGGGTATTGCATTAGAGTCGCCGTGATAAAAGACCTCACCTGGGAATAGTCTCTCCACGTCGAGTATTATGATATTCAATAATTCCAAGTCCGCTGTGTGGTCACTGATCTCGGTCCCTTTTGTTGCAGGTTGTGTAGTTGACAGTAGGGGGTCATCAGTAGCTCTTTCAAACAATGCACTTCTTTTGATCAGACGCAGGCCCTTCAAAGAGAAGTTGCGTTTCAAGCCGGTTTTACGAGTTACGTGTGGCGGTAGGTAATAGGCGTTATCTTGGTCAAGTTCCACCCACGGAATTACCATATCTTCTCTCAAAGTAAGTTGCTGGTAAACCATTCTAGTCTCTTTAAGTTTTGTGGCCCATGTTGAGATTGTAAATGAGTCAACTATCAAACACACTTTCCACAAGAGTAGTCTCAGAAATAATTTTGGTTGTTGTAGCGTCGTATAGTCTCCATCAATGATGGCTTTCTTGAAAGTTGGCAAGCTCCCTTTGTATTTATCGATTGTGAGTAAAACCTTGGATATGAGTTCATTTTCAGTTGGCATAACTTTGGAAATAGTCAACGAGAATGGTTATTTGTAAAAATTCTTGATTTTAACAACAACACCAACAACAACACAATGTTTCTAGGAGGATGTTGACCAAAGTACACACACCAAAATGTTCGACTAATTTTTTTTTTGCTTTTTCGCTATTTTGTGCAACAGCCGAGAGGGTATGATTCAACTTCGAACTTCCCATTCCAACCATCAATCTTCACATAGCCGCATTACACGCAATGCTGCATGACGAACCCGAAACGTCAGGCTCAAACAATGAGTCAAAGACATTACTGGAAAGCTTAGAGAGTTTATCGGCGTGGGAAAAAGAAATGGACAAGGTGGAGAAGGAAGCCGATGTTTACAGACTCAAGCTAGCTCAACCCATGTACGCCAAACGAAGGTCAATTTTGAAAAAGATTCCCAAATTCTGGTACATAATACTAGCTGAAAACGATGAGTTTGCTGAGTACGCTAGTCCCGATGATCTCAAATACTTGGAGTATATAGACGACATTTATGTTAACCATCCAGTAGTGGAGAAGGGTGTCGAAAAGACCACTATTAATCCCAGGGATTTCGATATCACAATTAGTTTCAAGAAAAACGAGATGATTCAAGAACAAAGTGTTACTAAAAGTTTCAAAGTAGTAGTCAATGATAACGGTGAAGAACATTTGGAATCACTGTTTGTGGAAATCAAGTGGCCACAGGAATTGTCAAAAATTAATCCCCATTTAATAAAGGAAAGAACAAACGAAGGGAAGAGCATGACACCTGATGATAAGAAAAAATATCGTGCAGGTATGAAGTCGTTTTTCTCGTGGTTTGCGTGGACCGGTATGAAACCAGGAAAGGAGTTTAGAAATGGTGAGGACTTGGCAAACTTGATTTCGGAGGATATTTTTGTAAATGCACTTAAATACTACATTGTTGCTTTGTCGAATGAGTCAGGAGAAGAAGATAGTGATGAGGACGATAGTTCGGAAGGCGAAGAGTTGGACCTTAGTGATATCGAGGTTGAAGACAAGAAGCGTGCGCTAGAAGCCGATGTGGATGAAGGACACCAGGCAAAGAAACTCAAATAGGCGAGTGGTGACTCGTTGTACTACGGTGAAAAAGCCCAGTGAAGAGCTGGGGCAACTTTCAAATTCGAAACATAAGATTGACCAATATAGTTTGCACTACACTCAATGGACTAGAATAGTCTAATGTATACATTCGATATAGTATAAAAATCTATCAACGCCTTTGGTTTTCGTTGAGACTAAGTGTGCTTTCTCAATCTAAGCAAAACTGGGAATCCCTCAATTAAATTCATGATGTAGTACCCCAATCTTACTCCGAATGGAGCTCTATATTTCCTCAAGAATGACCTTGAAACAAAAAGTACTTCTCCTAAGTGAGCAACAAATAAACCAATACAGAGCTTAAATGCGTGTAACTCGGACCAGTTATAGATCGTGAAAGCAAAAGCTGGTAAATACTCGATGGCCCTTTTGATTAATTCGGTGTTGTTGACAAAATTTCTCAAAATGGACGGGTTGTAAGCATTAAGCAACAATATGGCCCAAATTGGGTACATCGGAAAACCAAGCGAATCGGGACCATAAAGTTTAGTCAATTTCTTTTCAGCAAACCCCTGTTTCTCTGCGCTGTATTTGGCCATAGCAATGAGCTTAGCTTTTATGTCTGCATGGGAATTGACACGCAAATTTTCATTTTCCTTGGTATCGTTCCAATTGAGTCTCAAGGACTTTGTCGAAGAGGGATTAATCACATCATACTCGATAATGATCTTCTCAGAATCAACTTCTTTGATTCCAACAGAATCCTCCACTAAATACCTTGGATCAACCGAGCCGTATACAACAACATAGTCGCGTAATGCGAGTTGGTGGTCTTTGTTCATATGGGAAATGATGCGGGCACTTGGGTCAGACATTTTCAAATAATTTGATTGACAAATGGACTAAGTTGAATTGTCAAATGGGGACTCTATCGTAGATTAGTAGAAGAAAAGAATTGGGAAGGGGAAAAAATTGGTTTTTAAAAAATGTGTATCATTGAAAGAATTCAATTCCTTTTCTGTTTTCTATTTCCGCTTAACGGAGATAAAATTAAGTAGAGAAAAAAATAAAAAGGATTTGTGGAGAAAGAGAGATGGGTTAACCGAGATCCGCCCCAATGTAAATGCATATGACAAATGGAACTATTGACTGCTAGTCAATTAAAGATAATGTTGGAAGAAGGGCTAAAAGTATTAGTCTTCAGACTCAAAATCAGACTATCATAGCCAACCAGTGCCAACTGAGATCTGTTTTTGATACTGCCACAATTGAATACACATGGGAACTCATCAAAGCAGTGTAGTTTCAGTGTCAACTTAAGATTATTCCCTTTTTCTTGATAAACACAAATGAGCTCAAATCCCTCCTCATGGGAAGCAGAGGATACATTACTGGAAATTGACTTGCACTTCTTATAGAATTTATTTTCTCTTTATGCGACATTTCCATAAATTGCCATCGTCAACAATGAATCATATGTTAGAAACAACAGTCATTCTAAGTATATAGTCAGACAAATCCATAAATAGTAATCACATTTTGGAGTTGTACTTTATTTCAGAATTGACCAAACACAACTGTATTAATTCCACAGTGTCAACGGTCCTCAGTAAATCTGAATCAAAGAGAAATCAAACTAACATATGAGATGCCAGATTTCATTTGCTAAAAAAATACGTTCACATAGTAATAGCCAGGAATCGTACCACTTAATTTTAGAGCTAGCTATATTGAGACATATGCATTGAACACAGGTTAGTGTCGTAAGTTTTCTGTGCTTGTGGGGCTTGTAAACTTCATTATAGTGAACAGTTTGAGCGACTACATCAGGATATAGTGCTTGTTATATTTTACATGTTACTCTGTTTTGCCAACATTTTGCGTTGCTTTGAGCACAAAAACACCAACCACCTCTTGCCGTTGCCCATTCCAAATTTCCCTGTCATCAATGATGCAGTGACCATATCGAATTGGAGGTTGAAGATCTCGCAAAAATTGATAGCCGATAATGTTTCTGCAATCATGAAACCATTATTGAGTTATCTACGGTCCTCGAATGAGGAGGCACAAGAACTGGAGAGTAGCCAAAATCAGTCAAAGTGTCAGATTACAAATCATAAACCTAAAAACCCATTCGAGCAAGCTAGTAAGAGATGGTAATAATAAAGCACATTCACAAGATTTTGGCAATTTATGCATAGATGATTTAGAGTTGGGGGAGAAAACATCAGCATCGACATTGATACAACAATAACGAAACTGACAAAGTTTCTAGCAAATCGTCCCACTTGGACAAAGCCAAATATTGAAAGCTGCAACAGTTTTGAACCAACTACCTCAACATTACCACATTTTGAAAATATCGGAATAAACACATCTGAGGACAAATTAATCAGAATCAATATTCCAACACCTTGCCATATTTCATACTGCTACCCTTTAGTTATGCATGGTTTGCTCTGTATTGGTTTATTACGTATAAAACTACGCAAAATGTTGGCAAAACAGAGTAACATGTAAAATTAATATAATCTGCCGTACAGTGGGTTGACTCTGTGGGTAAGCCATCATCTGTAGAATATAACAAGCACTATATCCTGATGTAGTCGCTCAAACTGTTTACTATAATGAAGTTTTTAAACTCAACCAGCACAGAGAATTTAAGATTCTAGCCATAATGTCTCATAGTTCTGCGACAATGAAAAACAGATGAATTGAATCCAACTTTCACCACCATTGGGCAGCAGCCACCGTCACAACCAATGTTCAACCAATGCTCAGGCAGGTGATCCAGATGGAGAATAAATACACATAAATGCACCAGGGCTGTCATCTTTCCTAAAGGAGTGAATAAAAGGTAGTATCTCATATGAGAATGATATCGAAGTGACAACACAGCAGCCTCCGTGGATGGTACACACTACGAATGAGCTGTCAATCGTGAAGGAAAAAGGCAGGTGTTACAGTACTCTGGAGTGTTAGAGGTCCTTGGCATCGATAACGTTGCACTTGCACCACTGGCTATCCCCTAGAGCTTGACGAAAGTGAGATAACAGAAATGGAGTACAAGCATTAATGATGGAAGTTTGAGGGGCAGCTCATTGGCATAGAACTCACCATCAATTGATATGGTGGAGACTAGAGCACATCATT
>NC_018297.1:1282506-1289659 GCF_000315875.1 Candida orthopsilosis Co 90-125
GTGTTTTTATTTTTGTTTCATACCAGCGCGACATAATTGTTCATACTAAACCGACATTTATTTTTCATACTAGGGCGACATAATTTCCCAAACTAAGACGACATAAATTTTCATACCAACGCGACATAAATTTTCAAACCAATGCGACATAATTTTTCAAACCAGTGCGACATAATTTTTCAAACCAGTGCGACATAATTTTTCAAACTACAAAATTACCCAAAACAATCTCCACACTTCTGACCCAATTGAGCCTGATGCTGCGGAATTGGGGCATTTAGATTAAAAGTATGACATAATATCAAATCATTTTATTTTTTTTGTTTGAAATTTGTCGTCTTATACTGTCCTCTCTTGAACGCTTTTGCGGTCAATTTCTCAAGCCAAAAGCTGACTCCTTCCCATTTCCAAGGGCCGATAGTTTAGAAAGATCTCTTTTCTAAACAGTATGGTATGAAGCTACTGGCATGCTTACAGAAGCCTTGATAGCTTTCTAAGGTTATCTTTGCTGTTGCTTCTCTTACCCTTGGAGTTAATTGTTCTTTTCTAGTTAAGTTTGACCGCTTAACTTTGGCCTTACACACCGACCAGAACTCTTCAATTGCATTCAATGAAGGTGAATAAGCTGGCAAAAATACTAGTTCCATTCCACTCAGTGCCACCAATAACTCGAGATCACGACGTTTATGGATGGCTGCGTTATCAAGTACCAAATACTTCATTTCCTTAAGTGCCTGGTTTGTTTCAATTTCTCTAAGCACAGACTTCACAAATGAGTAGAAATGATCAGCTGTGGTACCTACTCTCGACTTCTTTTCCGAAATCGTAGTGTTGGAATTGACTTTTCTTTTCTTGTTAGGAGTATTCTCGACTGGGAGTCGCACCTTCAAGTCAATACACCCTCTTGGAGAGATAGCACCCAAGAATGACACATTGAGACCTCTGGTTACAGGAACTTTAAGGACAGCCTTTTCACCTACTTTTGACCATCCGTATTCCCGTCTCATACTAATGTTGAAACCAGCCTCATCAATGAAAACACAATTCTTTTCAAGGTCAATTTTATCCTTATTCTCAAGTGCCCACTCGAATCTCTGTTGCTTTAACTCAGACAGATCCCTTCTCATGGCCCATTTTGGAAAGTCTCTTGAGACTAAACTTGCATACCTTGGTGAGAAAGTTATAAATAGTAGAAGTGCTTGCCTTCACGCCCACAAAAGTACTTCTTAGTTTTTCCAACAAGAAGTCTACAGTAACAGTGGGGTCCGAAAGAACCAATTCTTTCAAAAAGAGTTTGTGTTCTTCGGTGAGAAGAGGTTTGCGGCCACGCTTCTTTGTCTCTTTATAAATACCATTAGCTTCGTTAGCAATAAGGCGATTCCAATTTCTTTTCCAAGTATAAGCTTTTTGTAAACTTATATTGAGTGCTTGTGCAGCTCTGTATGCAGAAGACCCTTGCTCGATAACTAGTTGCCAGAATCTTTGCTTCTCTGCTTCAGAGTAGTATCTGTAAGGACCTCTTTTAAATTTACAGGTTTCATCCTGTTCAGAGCTAACGTCTACATCATCACACTCCATGTTGGATTGTAAATTGTCAGCTTGAATTTTAGTTGGGGGGACTGCTTCATTGCAATCACTGTAACAAAAACAGGACTCTAATGGAGCTGTCTGGCTGTCCAAATCCATGAGGTCTGACTCCAAAGTAAAAGAATTACCAAGTCCATCTATATACTTGTCAGTATATAATTTCAGTACAGAGCTCATTTCTTATTTATTTTGTATGTTATTGCAACAAAATCACATAGAAAAAAAAAAAACTATGACCAAATGTCGTGTTTTTTGTCGTGACTTATTAGCCACACCATACTAATGTGGCTGTATCTGGATTCTCCATTCAGTCTTCATGTAGACTCTAAGTCTATATCTACATCTTAACCTAAAAACACTAGCTTGCGGTCTTTACTGTGTCCACACTACAAGTAAGGCTCAAAATTATATGTCGCATTGGTATGAAAATTTATGTGACACTAGTTTGAAAAATTATGTCATTATAGTATGAAAAATAAATGTCGCATTGGTATGAATTATTATGTCGCACTAGTATGAATAAAAAATAAAGACTGTACTTGACTGAGTGTGGGGCACGTCAGCTCCACAACAACTGGAGGATATTATTAAATTTCAACAGGGGTGCAATCACACCGCCGGCACGTATCGATGAACTTTGTCGTCATAAATAGTATCGTCATCATTAAATAAGTGAAACGCACTTAAAATATTTTGCGTCAATTCTGAAAAGAAGTCCATAACATCTTGAATGTTACCCATCTTCGTTATCTTCTTCACCGTCAGCCTCACATTAGACTTTACTCGTTGAGGCGCTTAGGGAAGACCAAAGGGACTAACCATACTACAGATACAGGAGATCACTCAATGGGCTGAGAAAACAAGTAATACTATTCAACGCACCCAGCATCAACACATACGAGCAGTGTATCGATGAACTCACAACTTAACCACCGGAAATTGTAGTATGAAATGCAATACAATATGAACAATGTTTTAGCTTAAGGGGTTGAGCCTGCGCCAACAATATACACGAGAGATGTATATCCTGACTACTCAAATATGACGGGCTTCAACTAGAGTCACGTGAACTTCGAAAAGAAGCCAAATATCGAAAACAACAAGCGATAGTGGATAGTTGAAAAAAAGCTTCTTCAACAAAGTTGCTGGAGCCCACAGATAGACTAAGGGACATGCCTACTACAAATTAAAGGCATGATCAGCCTTTTGTCATCTACCACTGGTTGTGAATACGACTAATAAAAAGAAAACATGGAGGAAGTAACGCTGCTAGTAAGAGGTCTTACGATAAACAAAGTCTCCTATGTATGAAATCTTTCACTATTGGGAAACGAAGCCACATCATGTTAGCGTGTGGGGAGAGGGGACAAAGGTGTGATATATTTAGAATTTCGATGCAATGAAAATTGAAATAAAGACGGCAACGTTACAAGCTGAGAATAGGCCACAGACAACCTTAAACAAAGGCATTAGATGCTTAAACTGGCCCTCCAACGACCTCGATGAATATTACATTTCAGACATGACTAAGACGCTCAAAACAGGAATGCTCAAAAAGACACTATGGTATATAGACTATACTTAATGCTATCCAAGAGTACAATGCAAAGCCTCTTCGCGGTGCAAATCATTCAAAAGCAATGAAAGTTTATCAATTCCATCTTGGTAGAGCAAAAATCACGCTTGTATTAGAAAATGACCTAGACATTAATTCTATCCTGACACCAAATGTAGACACTTCCATAGACAAACGAAAATAAATTCGTATATATATTTCTACGACTCACCTTCTTCGAACCTGTAATACAGGTACACGAACAATAACAACGTCTGAATCCCTGCGTTTATAATTAGGTTAACATTGACATACTAAAACCAACCATCATGATCTTTTGGGTGACATGAGAACAAAATCAAGGTACTTTAAAAACAAAATCCGTAATGACACATGGCTGGTCTCTGATTTCGTGATTAAAGCACAATAAGAAAATTAAAATACAAAAACGTCGGGTTAATAGCATTACAAAAATATAAAATAAAAAATACGAAACAAAAAAACACAGCATGATGTAAAAGAAAATTTTATAACTCCTGTATAGTGAACGCTATGTCAATAAGTAGCAGGATCTTGAAACCTTATTCCCAAGAGAAAAAACGCTCGCATACTCATGATGTGGATTTCAAAATAGATAAAAAAGCTGTGAACTTACTAACTAATATACCGGTAACTTTATTGCTTTGCGGAGATTCTATCCCTTAATATGAATAAATAAAACATCATGAACTACTACAATATTGCTAAAAAATAATCCTAATTAAAATCCGAGAAAATAAACAAAGACTTCTTCCCTATTCCTCAACACTGATTAAAAATATATGGCTGCTTTCGGGAGCCATTAGACTGAAGCTTCGTTTGAGGAAAGCAAGAAATATGAATCAAAGAGAGGAAAAATAGAAACCAAAATCAATATGAAACTAGAATGCGACAACTGATAGTTAGAAAATCATGATCCGCAGACAGAATTACGACTTAGATGTTTCGTTAGGCTACCCCACAATGTGCAAATAGAAAATCCAGCATTCCTCTAAACTAACTACATGTGGCAAGAGCCATAGTATTCATTGATGTATGTACCAGCGAAAGTGCTTCAAATTAATTTTGTACCCCTTACAATTTTTGGTTCTCATGGCTACACTTAGGTTTACAGTCATGACCTCACCTTTGTGAGAAACCTTGCGATAATGCAGTGCGACTTCAAAGCCTTGTACTCTTGAGTTACAGACTGCGTCAATCATATAAATGAATTCAAATGGTATCTTCACAATTAAAAATTGAAGTGAAGGTAAGAATATACATTTCCCTTGAATTTTTTGGAATTTGTTTTGTCAGTTCCATTATCCAAATCATTATTTATATTGAGCCCTAGATTTCGTTTTTGGTTCATGATTTTGTCAGCGATATTTGTTATGTGCATTTTTTTTCATACCCAACTTAGTTTTTATGTGATATCAGAAGACACCATGCTAACTTTATATCCTGTCACTTAGACATAGTACTATTTTTGAGTTCGGTTCATGGCGAGACCGCCTCAGATTTTTAGTACGCTTCTACAATCTCGAAACTTATTTTCATTTTATGACAATATTCACATCTCCTTATGGTGGGCAATGCAATCTAGTGGTACTAAGTTCTTTTAATTGATTTTAATTCTTCAGTACGCTCATGAGGTCGCTTTTGTGTTTCAGATTTCCAATATTGTGCTCATGGTACGATCTCAGACTATTCATTTTTCTTCGCAGATTCTACGGATGAAGTTGCTTATGTTGCTACAAAATTTTTTAGAATCTCAACCCGGGTGATGTTTGAATGTAAATTCTCATCTGGTTTGTTGATTTGTGGATGAGCAAGCAATTTCTGTGGTATATGGGTGCATGCATCACCTGCGAGTGTATACTCAATGAAGTATGGATTTACTCGCAAGGATGTTTGGATGTATTATCATTAATATCAAAGTGCTTCTGGTACCTCTGCATGGATATGTTTATCTACGTGGTGCATGGATGTATCTGAGTTGGGCGTTAGATTGTAAATTATACACATACTCCTGTTTATTACTAAATTTAAAATATGTATTCTAAAAAATTGTGAAAAAGATAATGTTCTATTGTTTTAGTGTTACTCACATCGTGAAGGTTGTCTACATTGCTCTTGCATGATGGCATCAATGGTCATTTTGAGCCCATGGTATCTCCCTTTGAGCTTCTCAACCATGTCGTTCTTTATGAGTGAAACATTCACGGATTGTATTGCGAATTAGGTTAAACGTCTATGACGCTAGTGTGAGGTTGGTGATGGCTCATGTTCATCGTTAGCAAAACTTGGTGTCTTCGTTACAATGGCCAACAACATTTCATGGGCATGTAGACGATTTCATTTGAACGTCCCTTCTTCTTGAGCGTTTATATATGGTGTGGAATTCATATCGCTATAGAGAGAGCCCTTCGACTGTTGGATTGTGTCCATTGTAGGATCTTTCCCAACCAGTTTCATTTCTTTCTGCTTGTCTTACCATCAGTCGTATTCGCCACCAGTTATCGATCACAAGCAGCTAAGTATGCGTCTGAATTGTAATGAAAAAGTCCACTTGGCCAACTCTGAAGTTCAATGGTTTTGTAAGAGTAATCTCCTTTCAATTATGCACAGTCGTCTTTTGTTTTGAATGTGATTGACTGTCAAGAAAAACGCAAGTGCCTCTCAAGGTCCACGTCAATCCCGCTGGAGCAAGCAATATTTGAAATGTCGAGGTATACAATTTATAACTGTGTCATGAGCACCGGCTTCTACATGCGTGAGTGCTTTGGCCATCTTGTATTTTATGCCAAATTCCGATCTCCTTTGATCTAGACGCGAGTTCATCAACACGATGTGCTTTCAAATTAATAATGTACGTATAGAAAATTGTCACTGGCCTTCTCGAATTGTTGAGTATTTTCTTCAATATATCTGGAATACAGTATTTCTTTTTGGTTTTCCTCGATATTTCAATATATGAAGCTTGGCGCAATGGACCTCTCTTAGGTTTGACAGCGGTACTGGGTTTCTGTTGAAGTAGATACCATCCTTCAGTTTGCATCCGGGAGTTGACGTGACACACGTTTCCTGTATGCCCCCAATCGGCATCTGATCCTCTCTTAGAGGTGCTATTGGTAGATTTCAAGGTTGTTCTCTGTCTGTCGGTGTGTCAATACGTTCATGAAGCAAAAATTGAATTTGATGTAGTATAATTCATGTGCTGCAAAGGTGTCACCATTGTCTTTGCCTCAAGATATAGTGAACTAATCAAGTGATTTTAGTCTGAAGTGTTGGGCACAGCTGTGAAATTTTGCAAAATAATCACCGTCATAATCTCTTCTTAGACACGGGGAAGCACTGATGACCGACTCTGCTATTCTGTATCTCTCTCCTAAGGGGAAACGATGCTTAAACCCTCTAGAAGTTGGTACATCCATTGAAAAGAATAGCTATATTGCCCTTGACATTAACAAAGTAGGTGTCTTGCTTTCGTGCTGACTCATGTTGCCATTTGGTAGTTCAACAACCCCAATAGTGTGATGAATTGTTGTAATGGCTAAGATCAAAGAGTCTCCATGACCACAGCAGACTGTCTAGTTCATTAGCAGTAATCCTGTACTGGCTTTTAGGAAGTACACGTCAATGAATACTCATTTGCCATAATAGTTGGAGGATACTACTATACGGTAATGAAAGTAGTAACCAACCTATTAGTAATCCCAACATAACCACAACGACTGAAACTTCTGCTAACAGACTTTGGTGTAAATCCTTGAAATGCCCTGTTTTTTTCACCGCTTACTGGGTTTCATTTCAGTGGTGCCCGGTTGCTACCCACTTGACCAAATTCTCTAATCATCGTCTATGTTCAGTCCGACTGTGGTTGTCAAACTGCTTTTTAAAATCATTCAAATTCTTACTTCTCTCTTGAAGCAAGAATAAACATCCATCCCCAGCCTCACTGGTGCTGCTATTCCCTTACTGTAAGCTCTA